>NW_026929345.1:0-36723 GCF_032062105.1 Saccostrea cuccullata | reverse complement strand
AGTTTTGGTCTATTTTCAATATAACTTGGCACACAAGTAGACTATACTAAGATACATAATTCTGTGTATCGGTTTTTGATTTCGATGAACGGTGTTGCCGTGGTTACTAAAAATAGAAATTTCTGTGAAATTCTTTCAAAATGCTACTCCTCCTACAGTTTTAGTCTGATTTCAGTATAACTTGGCACACAAGTAGACTACACTAAGATACATAATTCTTTATATCGGTTTTTGATTTCGATAAACGGTGTTGCCGTGGTTACTAAAAATAGAAATTTCTGTGAAATTCTTTCAAAATGCTACTCCTCCTACAGTTTTGGTCTGATTTCAGTATAACTTGGCACACAAGTAGAATACACTAAGATACATAATTCTGTGTATCGGTTTTTGATTTTGATGAACGGTGTTGCCGTGGTTACTAAAAATAGAAATTTCTGTGAAATTCTTTCAAAATGCTACTCCTCATACAGTTTTAATCTGATTTCAGTATAACTTGGCACATAAGTAGAATACACTGAAATACATAATTCTGTATATCGGTTTTTGATTTCAATGAATGGTGTTGCCGTGGTTACTAAAAATAGAAATTTCTGTGAAATTTTCAAAATGCTACTCCTCCTACAGTTTTGGTCTGATTTCAGTATAACTTGGCACACAAGTAGAATACACTAAGATACATAATTCTGTGTATCGCTTTTTGATTTTGATGAACGGTGTTGCCGTGGTTACTAAAAATAGAAATTTCTGTGAAATTCTTTCAAAATGCTACTCCTCCTACAGTTTTAATCTGATTTCAGTATAACTTGGCACACAAGTAGAATACACTGAAATACATAATTCTGTGTATCGGTTTTTGATTTCAATGAATGGTGTTGCCGTGGTTACTAAAAATAGAAATTTCTGTGAAATTGTTTCAAAATGCTACTCCTCCTACAGTTTTGGTCTGATTTCAGTATAACTGGCACACAAGTAGAATACACTAAGATACATAATTCTGTATATCGGTTTTTGATTTCGATGAATGGTGTTGCCATGGTTACTAAAAATAGAAATTTCTGTGAAATTGTTTCAAAATGCTACTCCTCCTACAGTTTTGGTCTGATTTCAGTATAATAACTTGGCACACAAGTAGACTACACTAAGATACATAAATCTGTATATCGGTTTTTGATTTCGATGAACGGTGTTGCCAGGGTTACTAAAAATAGAAATTTCTGTGAAATTCTTTCAAAATGCTACTCCTCCTACAGTTTTGGTCTGATTTCGGTATAACTTGGCACACAAGTAGACTACACTAAGATACATAATTCTGTATATCGGTTTTTGATTTCGATGAACAGTGTTGCCGTTGTTACTAAAAATAGAAATTTCTGTGAAATTCTTTCAAAATGCTACTCCTCTTACAGTTTTGGTCTGATTTCAATATAACTTGGCACACAAGTAGACTATACTAAGATATATAATTCTGTGTATTGGTTTTTGATTTCGATGAATGGTGTTGCCGTGGTTACTAAAAATAGAAATTTCTGTGAAATGCTTTCAAAATGCTACTCCTCCTACAGTTTTGGTCTGATTTCAGTATAACTTGGCACACAACTAGAATACACTAAGATACATAATTCTGTGAATCGGTTTTTAGCTCTACTGGTCAGAGACCAGAAGAGCTTATGCGATAGTAATGCGTCCGTCGTCCGTCCGTCTGTCTATCTGTCCGTCTGTCTGTAAACAATTTTTCAAAACGCTACTCCTCCTACAGTTTTGGTCTGATTTTAATATAACTTGGCACTCAAGTAGACTACACAAAGATACATAAAATAGTGCATCGGATTTTTATTTCGATGACCGGTGTTGCCATGGTTACTAAAAATAGAAATTTCTGTGAAATTCCTTTTAAATGCTACTCCTCCTACAGTTTTGATCTGATTTCAATATAACTTGGCACACAAGTAGACTACACTAAGATACATAAAACAGTGCATCGGATTTTTATTTCGATGAACGGTGTTGCCATGGTTACTAAAAATAGAATTTTCTTTGAAATTCCTTTAAAACACTACTCCTTCTACAGTTTTGATTTGATTTCAATATTACTTGGCACACAAGTAGACTACACTAAGATACATAATATAGTGCATCGGTTTTTGATTTCGGTGAACGGTGTTGCCATGGTTACGAAAAATAGAATTTTCTTCGAAATTCCTTTAAAACGCTACTCCTCCTACAGTTTTGGTCTGATTTCAATATTACTTGGTACACAAGTAGACTACTCTAAGATACATAAAATAGTGCATCGGTTTTTGATTTTGATGAACGTTGTTGCCATGGTTACTAAAAATAGAATTTTCTTTGAAATTCCTTTAAAACGCTACTCCTCCTACAGTTCTGATTTGATTTCAATATTACTTGGCACACAAGTAGACTACACTAAGGCCATAGTTTTTAGCTCTACTGGTCAGAGACCAGAAGAGCTTATGCGATAGTAATGCGTCCGTCGTCCGTCCGTCTGTCTGTCTGTCCGTCTGTCTGTAAACAATTTTTCAAAACGCTACTCCTCATACAGTTTTGGTCTGATTTTAATATAACTTGGCACACAAGTAGACTACACAAAGATACATAAAATAGTGCATCGGATTTTTATTTCGATGACTGGTGTTGCCATGGTTACTAAAAATAGAAATTTCTGTGAAATTCCTTTAAAACACTACTCCTCCTACAGTTTTGATCTGATTTCAATATAACTTGGCACACAAGTAGACTACACTAAGATACATAAAATAGTGCATCAGATTTTTATTTCGATGACCGGTGTTGCCATGGTTACTAAAAATAGAATTTTCTGTGAAATTCCTTTAAAATGCTTCTCCTCCTACTATTTTGATCTGATTTCAATATAACTATATATCTTAGAGTAGTCTACTTGTGTGCCAAGTTATATTGCAATCAGACCAAAACTGTAGGAGGAGTAGCGTTTTAAAGGAATTTCACAGGAAATTCTTTTTTAGTAACCATGGCAACACCGTTCATCGAAATCAAAATCTGGTGCACTATTCTATGTATAATAGTGTAGACTACTTGTGTGCCAAGTTATATTGAAATCAGATCAAAATTATAGGAGGAATAGAGTTTTAAAGGAATTTCACAGAAAATTCTATTTTTATTAACCATGACAACACCATTCATTGAAATCAAAAATGGATGCACTATTTTATGTATCTTTATGTAGTCTACTTGTGTGCCAAGTTATATTGAAATCAGATCAAAATTGTAGGAGGAGTAGCGTTTTAAAGGAATTTCACAGAAAATTCTATTTTTAGTAACCATGGCAACACCATAAATAGAAATGTGTGAAATTCCTTTAAAACGCTACTCCTTCTACAGTTTTGGTCTAATAGCAATGGCTTCTTTTCTCATCCTTTGTTATAAGCACAAACCAGTAGAGCTACAGTCTCAACAGAGACTTCTGGTTTAAATAAAAGAAAGGCAAACACATTTCTGACAAAGAAATGAAAAATCGTAAGTTTTTAAGCAGTTTATTTTGGTAAAAACTTGTGATATTCAAAATATCCAAAAGTTCTTCGGAATTTTTGAATATCCCATCTGATTCACACCGCTTCTTGAATATATTGTTGCACAGAGCTCTTGAAGTTTCCCTAACAGAAAACTATTGTAAATTATAATACCTCTACTGTAATTATTCTGTATAAAAGTAATACCGTAAAAATGTCTATTTCCCCGAGATGAGACTATTGCCCTCATCTGAAGACTACTCCTTTGAAAATCAGAGCTACTCCCTGGGACTACTCCCTCATGAATAATTATTAGTAATTTTAACCAATCAAAGTGTTCAGTGGGCGGAGCGTTCACGAAATCTCGAGTCTGTGACATCATGTTATTAGCAATGTAATAATGACGTCAAAACATTTCGACATGCGATGTCAATGTCATACTTGAATTCTAGCAAAGTCAATACAACGATAATTCTTCGAAATATCAGTGTAAATACTTTAAACTAGAAATATGTCCATAGGATATGAATGCCCCGCCGAGGATATATTAGTTAAGAAACGTGAAAATTTGTGTGTATATAAAATTTGATCAGAATATCTTGAATAGTGATGCAGGTGAATTGCTTGTTTGGAAAATATGTCAGATCCAGGATCCGAAGCAAGTCTGGTAGTGTCCATCCCTATATGCATCATCCATGCAAGTATGGTTCAGGCAGGGCTTATAATTACTTGGGAATGAAAATATAGGCCAGATCCAGCATCCGAAGCAAGTCTGGTAGTGTCCATCTGTACGTGCATCATCCATGCAAGTCTGGTTCAGGCAGGGATTATAGTTACTTGGGGATGAAAATAAAGGTCAAATCCAGCATTCGAAGCAAGTCTGTTAGTGTCCATCTCTATGCATCATCCCTGCAAGTTTGGTCCAAGTAGGGCTTATAGTTATTTGGGAATGGACCAGCTCCGAATATGTTAACCTGGTCTCTCATCTGGAAAATGTAGGTCAGATCCAGAATCCGAAGCAAGTCTGGTAGTGTCCATCCCGAGATGCATCATTCGTGCAAGTTTGTATCAACATGTGAAGTGTGATAACACCATCTTGAATGGTATGTTTAAAACTGAGCTAAAAAGTGAGGTCAAGATCAAAGTCAAAAAATGTTGATGCAGTTGCATAGCTCTCTCATCAATATCTATTAGCATTTGAAGTTTGATGAAAATATCTTGGATAGTTTCTTTGAAACATAGCTTTGAACAGAGCTATAAACACAAAGTGTGACGGCAAGACAGAAGGACGGAAGACGGACATGACAAACACTATATGCCCCGGTTATATTCATGTCGGGGCATAAAAATAATTTGAATGTTTTAGGACGCGATGCATTACTTACATGTATGAAACAATGTGTTAAGCCGATTGCATTTGTAATAATGCCTCTACGGTGTTTGTAGCTCTTCTGAGCCAAAGGCTCAAAGAGCTAATGCTATGGCCATTTGTGCGGTGTGCGGTGTGCGTTAACTTTTTAGAATATGGGCCATAACTCAAGAACCCTTTGGCCAATCAGTACCAAATTTGTCACAGGGTATCCTTGGCCCAAGGGCTACCATTTATACTAAAATAAGGGTTGGGACCCTAAAACAAGGGGAGATAATCAGGAAAACAAAACCAAAAGTACTGGTTGCTAAAAAATCTTCTTCTCCAGAACCACCAGGCAGATTTTCACCAAACTTGCATACAAGGATCAGGATATGTTGAAGATTAAAAATTCTCCAAGGCATGACCCTGGAGCAAAGGGCATGGTCTCAAGGTCACTTTAAAATTGACCTAAATTTACAATTAATAAAAAGGTTTATATTTTGCTTATTTATAAGGTCTAGGATCATCAAATCTTGTAAGTTGATGCATCTTAGGACTTCACATCATGTTAACTCAAAAGTAGGTCACGGTGACCTACTATGATCACCAAACTTGGTCAGTTGATGCATTTTGGGTCCTTAAACAACGTCAACTTAAATGTAGGTCACTGTGACCTACTTTTTGAACTTCATGACTTATCCTTTTTAAAACATTTAATCCCATTATTTCAGGCACTGAAAGAGTTAGAATCATCAAATCTTGTAAGTTGCTGCATCTTGGGACCTTAAAACATATTTAAGAAAAAGTAGGTCACTGTGACCTACTTTTAGAATTTTGCAGGCATATGTTCAAATTGTTTAAAAGGCATATTTTGATTACCTTACGACCTAAAATCATCAAACTTGGTCAGGAGATGCATCTTTGGACTCTGAAAAATGTCAAACAAAATGTAGGTCACAGTGACCTACTTTCGACATTTTATGGCTATATTTAAGTATCTTAAGTATTTATTGGCTTAGAATCATCAAACTTTGTGAGTTGATGCATTTTGGGTTTTCGGAGAATGTCGACTAAAAAGTAGGTCATGGTGACCTACTTTTAACATTTTATGGCTATATTTATGTATCTTAGGTATTTATTGGCTTAGAATCATCAAACCTTGTGAGTTGATGCATCTTGGGCTTTTGGAGAGTGGCGACCAAAAATTAGGTCACTGTGACCTACTTTCGACATTTTATGGCTATATTTAGTATCTCTGGTACTTATCAGTTTAGAATCATCATACTTTGTCAGTTGATGCATCTTGGGTTTTCGGAGAATGTCGACCGAAAAGTAGGTCATGGTGACCTACTTTTAACATTTTATGGCTATATTTATGTATTTTAGGTATTTATTGGCTTAGAATCATCAAACTTTGGGAGTTGATGCATGATGAATGGGGTTTAATTGCTTGAAAACTACAATAGCGAAACTCTTTTTTTATACTATATATAACTTACATTGACTCAAGTGTACATGCCAAGTTTGGGTAAAATCTACCGTTCAGGTATTTATAAGGGACTGTTTCAAAATACAGGTACATTTACGAAAGGGTTATATAGAAAAGTGCCATTTTTGGCACACTTCACTTCAGACTTTCACGCGCCCCTGTACATGAAGTTGAAATACAGCAAGCGTGGACGAGAGATGTCGAGGGATATTGCTAGATCTGTCAACAAGAAACCAAGACAGAGTGTTGACCAGCCCGTTCGACAGGGACCATCTAGTGATCAGACAAAGTCCAGAGGGTCTAGCTATTAAAGAGGCACCGACAGAGGCGCTATTATAAAGAAACAGATGTATGTCAATTTTGTCAATTACGTCACATGTAAACATACTGATAGTAGTAGAAGATATGTCGGAAGTTCTGAGGGATCGTCTTAAGGGGGGGGGGGGGGGGGTGGCTAAAGCATTTTGTTTCTAATTGGGAAAAGATAACAAAAGTCACTTTAATCTTGACAGAATTAGAAGGTACAAAAAAGATTTCTTAAAAAACTGTCACATAAATCTGTCCCAGAAATAAATTTTCCAGAGAAAGAATTTCAAATTCTAGATGCAGAAATTCAGGAGATGTTACCAAAAAAGCGATGGAGGTGGTGTACCCTAAGAACATAGTTCAAGATCAGTTCATTGGCACTTGCTTTGTACGCCCCCCCCCCCCCCCCCCCCAAAAAAAAAAAAAATTGGGGGTCACGTCCTATTTTCAACCTAAAACGACTGAAAGAATTTGTGACGTACAAACATTACAAGATGGAAGGTTTCCAAGTAGTGAAAAACACGATGATAAAAACGTCTTCATGTACAAAACAATCTGAAAGATCATCATATGAAGATCCTTTGGAACGTTTTCTGAGAAATACGAAAGAGAAAAAAAAAGAAAGTTGTGAAGATGTTTGTTGTTTCAATCTATGTCGCTAGGTAGACATGTCAAAGAATGACAGAATAAGCAATCTTTGAATTTCTTAATCAAATGTATCTATATATAGGGAAAAATATTTTGTACTTGTTAAATCAAGGTGGATATCTAAACCTCCCGTCATTTACTGGTAAGAGTATACATTATATCAGTCCTCCTATAGGCATGTACATTGTTACGTGAAGATGAACACATTCAAATATTTCTCCTTCCATTTCCAAGCCACAAATCCACAAGTCAGAGATACAAAAGTAACACCAACTGCTTCATCTTCAACGGATTTATTTGATGACCCCTTCATGAAGGACTTAAAATCTTGTATTGTGACGAGGAATAAGTTGAAGAAATTTTGTTGGATGTCTGTTGTCAAAACAGGTGAATAAGGATTTTGTAAGCAAACATATTTTATTACTTCAGTAGATCAAGTTATGCAGACTTGGTTTTTATAATAAATCCAACTATTATTCAATTAATTGTACTCTATATTTCATACAATCATGTGACCATGAGTTCCAATTTTTGAATCAATGCACTCTGAAACTGCTAATCTAATGCACATATATATTATATTTTAATTCTAGCACATAAAAAAAATCCTGGAAAAAAGCTTGTTAAATAGCTGAAAGTTATTTAATAGACCGAAAAGTTACTTTTTATTATATTTTCCTATTTATTATGGAGTATATGATAAATTTATCATTATAACAGAAACTTTATCTGAAAAGCTGTATCACTTCTTTTTGACAGGCATTGGGCATCATTCATGGGATCAAGCTTGACGCTTCATGACTCATTTGTTCTGATGATCAGAATCTGACAACGCGACGTGATATGACTATTCTGATCAGGAATGGGGTAATTAAGGTCTTCCGTTTCTACTGATTCTGATGGTAAAGATTATTATTCTTTTTTTTTCTTCTACTTCCTAGACTGCAACTTTGAGGCCTCATATCTCACTCATTTCTCAACGGATTTCGCTCAATTTTTCAGAGGTTATAGACGTTTTAAACTTTACCAATTTCAAAAAATCACTTCCGGTTTTGAGTTATTTCCCTTTCAACGAAAATTTATAGGCTTTCGTTTCCGGATAAAGGTTCAGAGACCACAAAAGCTGAAGCATAATTTTTACTGATTTTAGGTAACAGAAGGATTGAAGTTGTGCACATCGGTTTTTGTTTTTCGATTTCTGTATTCACAATGGCGCTATATAGGGGTCAAAAATTAGAACGCTTAAAAGAGCGAAAATTTACACATATTTTCCTTTTTATCTTGAAAACTTAAAATATTTTGTTAAGACATAATGAACAAAAGTTGTGCATAATTGCAAGGACTTTCATATAATAATACTCAAAAGGGGCTGGTACCTATAATTAGGGATCAAGGGACCTTGACAGTTTTTGCTTTATAACTCAAAAACGGTAAATATTTCGAAATGACGATCGATTATAAAGTTGTGCTTTAACATCTTATTGATCTCATGAAATGTAATTGTGTTCGAGTCTTGTTTTAAATGAGCTGGTGCATGACCTATATATGCACAGGTAATTATTTTCACTCAGCACCTAAACAAGAGCTCCTCATGCGTGTAACCAAAGCAAGCTTACTATAAATAATAAGCATGGCTACATTGGAAGCTAATATCCTTCAGAATAAATTCTCGAAGTGTTTGTGCTTTTTTTCTTACAAATTATCATGTTTATTCACTGACAACTTTCCCTTTTATTTCATTTTTTTAAAAATCGTATAAACGAAGTATACTAAAAAGGGAAGAAAATATCATCTTTTCTTCTTATCACATAAAAGCAAACAATATAGTGAGAAAATAAAACATAACTAAAAACCACATATACTATTCACAGCCATTAAGTGCACGGCTTTAACATTCACCTTGTTTGTTTACAATTATATAACGCGCCTCCCTCGATAGCGGCGGGGCAAAGTCGGTCACCGGGAATCAATCGGCGTCAGTTCTGCCGTTGGTAGACCAAAGTTGCCGTTGGTAAAATTAATTACCATTGGTATGCCACTGGTACCAATGTTTCTTGCAAATGGTATATTTTTCTGCAGACAATCTAGAGTGTATTTAATGTTGGTAAACGACATCACAGCTAGTTATCGACATGGCAACAAGCTAGAAAGACTTGGATCCCGGATTCACAATGATATAAAGAATTTTTCCTCCAAGCCTTTTTCACAAATCATGCCAAAATCACATAAAAATCATATCAAACACTTAAATTCATGATTTTGAAGTATGATTTAGACATGATCCGTTAAATGGATTATATAAAACTCATAGATACGGCAACTAAAGAAGTGTGATCCTGATGTGGTTTGTTTCTCAGCTATGAGTCTACTATGATTTTCTTGCGGTTCTGACATGTGCCAATAACTTAGAAGACAAAGAAATCTGTAATTCAGTATTACCAACGTTTCCATTGGACTCCCATTGGTAACATTGGTAAAATTGTTACATTTGTATGCCAATATCCGTTCAGGGTTTATTGGTACAGTTGGTACCATTGTCAAATTATTGCACCAATGGTATATTGAAAGTTGGTACTAATGGTAGAACTGTGAAGGCACCCCATGTGTTTTCGGTTTGTCAACGTGTTTTAGATCATGATCAGCTTCCTGTCTAACAGAATAATAACCTCGAATGTATAACGTATACATCATGACATCCCCATGCTCCTCACCCCCTTTACCCAAACTTTGAAATAAATGAGGAAAAATATTTTATTTGTGGACTTTTGAGTTTAATTTTATTGAAAGTAAAGCTATTACCCTAAAATACGTATTATGGAAAGGACTTTCAACCCCGTCTATCTTTCATAAATAGAAACTCCATGTTGTTTGAAAATAATATCCGGTGATGTTTTAAAATACCTCAATGTTGTTTTTCTGACCTGTGACAAAATGGTGCGAGATAATGCAAATTTCAAACATCTTCATCGGCCATTGACAGAAAAGTTGTAAAATTCCTGTCATGGATATGAACTTCTAATAACTAAAAGGCGTTTGTCTTGACACAGAGACAAGGTTATTCTGTTAAGATCAATGTCACTGACAGAAGAAATATTTTCTTTACTACGCTGAATTAGTAAATGAAAATCATTGGAGGCTCTTACTTGAAGTATGTGTTGAAAGTACATCAGATAGCTAATCCATTGAATATTAACATCTATGTTTTCATTGATTGACATTTATAAAAAAAATTTCCAGTACTAATAAAGAACCTAGTTTCAGGTAAAATGTAAGATATTTAAAACTATTGAGAACCTACAAACTTGTATACTCTCTCTTTTTAGTAGTTTAAGCTTTAGTTATGCTTATAAAATATCTACTGTGTTAATATTGGTTTTACTGGTTCAATATACAGGTTCAATATACAGTCAGCCTCTCAGAAGAAAAAATCCAAAGATCCTAGGCTTGTCAAAGTTAAGGTAACTACACACTGTTTAACAGACTTTGTTATATTCTTCCCAACAAAGTTTGGGATATCTTGGAATCACTAAGTCTGTTTTTCTACCTATCTACTTGTCTGTAATTTTTTTTTGTCCAAAAGTAATATATTTGTGTCAGAATCTTCTAAATTTTTGGCAATAATACTATTTGAACATTCCATATTCAATTGACAAAAATAATATTAAAATGCTTTTTATGATATTAATATGAAGCATATCTTCCAATAGTGTAATTGTCTTGCAAAATTCAATTCAATTGTCAAAATAAAAAAAAATGCTTTTATAATTTTATTATGAAGCATATCTTCCAACAGTGTCTTGCAAATTACATCATAGGATTTCACAAAACACCTAGTATAACATATATAACATGATAAGTTTTATCTCATATTATATCTGTGTCAGTGAATTGGGAATACATTTGTTTGCTGATGAATAAAATTCAATAAATTACTTTAATATAACTTGAAGAATTGATTTTGTAATTTAAGAATTATTTTTATTTTTGAAATTTTTGAAGAAACCATTCTGTGCCACAAAGAAATTGTTCAGGAAGGGGAGAACTGGTTGATTTACATTTTTGGTACAGTTCAAAGAGATTTTCAAAATGGTCAGATCAGAGGGAGGACAACTGAAAATATTGAAAAGATAAAGAAGGAAAAAGAACCTGGAAATATATGTAATAATTATGAAATCCGGAGATTTCTCATTTTTATTTGTATGCTAGAATATCAAAAAACTTGATTTTTCATAAATTTACAATAGAGAATACATGACAAATGTTATTGCTGATATTTCAATTTTGCTGTGGACACTTTCATGTCATATGGTATTTTTATACAAGTACATGACCTAATTATTTTATTCATTTGTACATGTATACATGTTTAAATACTTAATCATTTTGCTGAAATCTTATAATTTGTACTCATTTTAGAACATGTTAAATACATGTATCCACAAAAGCCACCGACTTGTTTGTATATTTTCTTGTTTAGAATGTACACTGTGAAAAATTAGTTATTTCTCTTGATGAAAATAATTTTGTCAAAAAAGTTATGTTAGCATTATAAGATGTTTTAAAATATTTAACCAATGAAGATAGAACATTGTGCATGTAATGTAATGTAATGAATTTTCATCTAAAGCAGAAATATCTGATTTTTAAATGTGTACAAGAATGTGAAAAATATTGAAAGAGAACACACATAACTGTTTCATATGATTTACATATGATACCCTTTTCATATGATTCTCATATGTAAATGGCTGGAAACACACTTAAATCATTCATATGCAAATTATATGTAGTTATATTCATATGATTCACAAATGTGGATCATATGTAGATCATATGATTTGCTTCATATGATTCATATATGATGCCCTTTTTTTATGATTCTCATATGAAACTAATCATATGAGAATCATATGATACTCATATGAGAATCATATGTGGCTAAGTTGCCTGTGTATTATATTGTATTAAATATGACTTTTAAAATTTGTTTACATTTTACTCTTAAAAGTGCAGTCGGCATAATTTTTTTAAATTCTGTGCGATGAGTACAAGTATTTCCCAAGAAAAAGATTTAGTACAACAGTAAATGCCAACAATGGTGTAGAAAGACAGAACAAACTTTCAAAATATGTAGTATCTAGACACGCAAAATCTTAATTCACTCCGTCACCTTCTTACAATTCTCTGGAATGATTTTTTACTTATACTTACCAAAGGTGGATTCTATTTAAAATGAGAAATATAGTAGTGGTAGTTAAAAATTATTGAAAAACAATTCTTATTTTATGCAAACCATGTAAAAATGAAATTGCTGCAAACGATTTGTACATTCAATATCTGAATGAATGCTTATTAAGCTAACTGCGAAAGGGATTTACACGTATATGTAGTTTACAGCATTATCAATGTAGAGTGGCAAGTATTCGACGGCATAGAAGAGACTTGCAGAGCAAATGTATCATTTTTTTAGAAACAGACTAAAACATGTAGTTAAACACTGTACTACAAGATGGAAAGACTCTTTATTATAATACATTACAGATCAAGTTGTTTCAAACCTTCGTCCGGCGTGGACATGACGAGGAGGAAACGAATAAAAAAACAACTGGTATTTGTCTACGCAACGTTATATTTTTTGCCAGCATTTTGTTCGAATGGAGTTGTGCTGATCATAATCGAGATGAAAGGATTGAGGAAACGAGGAGTCCTTAATCCACCGTCTAGAATTTACGCATATGATAGAACCAAGAAATTTCTGATCCGACGTGGACTCAGCAAGGAGGAAGCGAACCAGCAGGCCACTGGAATCGCTGTCGCGACACAATTCTTCGCCAGCTTCACAGAAATTAGAATGGAGTTGATACTTATCATCATAAAACAAACATCAACATTTTAAGAGACCAAATCACTCTCAACATCCTTCAAGGACAAAAGGAGAGTGTAAGACACAATGGATTAATCCATAGGCAGTCCGGATGGCCTTGGATTTAGCTGGGGAGGCCATCATCGAAAATGAAAGAGAAGAGTGACTAATGTGTGTAGACTAACATGTGTTATTGGCGTCAACTACAGTGTGGTCAATTAAAATAAAATTGGATGTGTTTACGGTATATCCATATGTAAAAAGTAAATAAATAAACGTCTAAAGAAATATCATTTATTGCAGGATTATGGATAAAAACCAGAACAACCTATAAGACGTAATGAATCCTTTATATGAATTTCACCTTTACTGACGTATTCGATGGGATTTGAAAACCACTACAGGCTGATAAAAGATACGTGGGGCTTCATAACACCCCAAAATGCACTGACTATTTGCGTGATTAATAAGAATATCATCAGAGTCATTGATTAAACAATACTAGTGTTTAAGTGAGTACCGTGTTTGGGTATGACATATTGGGATAAATTTCCCAAGCTAGTACAAATTAAAGGGATTCATGAGGTTTAAATGAATTTGACTGTCCAAGTCCATTACTATACACTGAATTGACGACGGATTTTCATGTTATTTCCTGATCATGACAGAGGCACTCGGCGGGTGTGACCGTTCATCAGGGGATGCTCACTCCTCCGTGGCACCTGATCCCACCTCTGATGTCTATTGATTTATAAACTTTGATGTTGAATAATGTTCGTTATCTCCATATCCTTCTTTTAAAGTATGAATTCTTGGATTATACAGACATTTTTCCGAGTATGAAAATAAGATGACCAAAATCTTACATAGAAAATAATTTGAGATTTAAACGAATGCCTTTATTGTATTTTAGGTAAAATGAAGAATCTGCTTGGGCTTTATTACATACTCATCTATTTTTGGTACAAAAACACAACTCTTTTGAGGGAAGGGGAACGTTGTGGCAAAATACGTGAAATTACAACTTCGAGAAGTAATTGTCTATTGACATTGGGTTTTGACTAAAACATAACTCTTTCATAAATAATAGATATGAGGGTCTGAATGAAATTAATAAAGTTGATGTTCCCCTTATTTCTTTTATCAGCCTTCACTAAACAAGAGATGTTTGTAAAACACTTATGCCCCTCCCCCTCCCCAAACTGGAAATTTTCCAAGTCCAATGGGCACAACTCTATCAAAAATGGCGCGATCGTATCCAAAACAGAACTTGACCTAGATATTCAGCTGATAAATCTGTATACTAAACTTCATTTAAACATGTGCAACCTCTGCAAAAAAAAATAAACAGAAACTGCAAATAAACTGCAAATAAGTGGAATTTTCAAAGTACAAGGGGTATAACTCTATCAAAAATTGCGTGATCGTACCCAAAACAGAACTTGAACTTGATATTTAGCCGATAAATCTGTATACAAAAATTCATTTCAATATGTGCAACCTCTGCAAAGAAAATGAAGGGAAACTGCAATTAAGTGGAATTTTCCTAAGTTCAAGGGGCATAACTCTGACAACAATGGTGCGATCGAACCCAAAACAGAACTTGACCTAAATATTCAGCTGATAAATCTGTATACCAAATTTCATTTCAGTTTGTAGAACCTCTATTAAGAAAATGAACGGAAACGGCAAATAAGTGGAATTTTTCTAAGGGGCACAACTCTGTCAAATTGTACCCAAAACAGGCTTTTGCATAGATATTCATCTGATGTATCTCCATACCAAATTTTATTTCAGTATGTGCAATGGCTGCAAAGAATAAGAACAGAAACTTGGTGGACCGACAGACAGCAGCAAAGCAAAATGCCCTCCCTTCTTTGAAGGAGGGCATTAAAAGTTTTTCAAATCGATAAAAGTTTTTAATCAAGTCATAAAAAGTTGTGTACACTGAGTAATACTATTTTTCACCATCTTTGCTCCGAGGTCTTTGTCAATGAATTTTTCATGTACCAATGTTTTTGCTTTGGCTTTACAATAAAATAAACTTACAAAAGTCTTCTTAATCCAAACACAATGACTATTATGTTATACTTCTTGATGGTTCCGAGTGCCCTATATAGGTCTAAGTTTCAAGTCCTTCACCGGCATATGGTGACGTCTCTATATATTATGAGTGAAACATTTTCGAACGGGACGTTGAACAATATACCAATTCAACAATGTTGGTGTGCATTGATTAATTCAAAAATGTTCGTGTGCATTGATATGATTATTACTAACATTCAGGTTTGAAAGTAAAGGTGGATTGTCAGGATCTACTTGAGTATTTAATAACGGACAGAAACAGAATATCCTAAGAGATCCTTTTGGAAAAGAGAGAAAAATCAACGTGTATTGTGATATAAAGACAGAAGGCGGAGGTCTTTCTCTTTCATTCATCATATTGATTTTAAACTTAATTTTATATATGTATAAATATATATTCATCCAAAGTTAAGATGATATATGTATAAATATATCCCTCTCGTAACGAGACCCAGGTCAGCATGTACTGTGATATGGAGACTGAAGGAGGAGGGTGGACAGAAAGATCTTTCTCTCTCTGATATATGAATCATAAATCCCTTTAGTGATTAGAGTCAGGTCAACTTGTTCTGATCTATAAAGAAGGCGGAGAATGTACAGTAATCCCCCTCCTCCTTTCTGTAATATGGAGACAGAAGGTGGAGAGTGGACAGTAAAAAAATTTCTCTATGAAACATAAATCTCTCTAGTAATGAGAGAAATGGTCACCGTGTTTTATGAATGGAGACTGAAGGGAGAGGATGGACAGTAAGATCTCTCTCTCTCTCTCTCTTGTATAAATCATTAATCTCTTAGGTAATGAGAGACAGATCAACATGTACTGTGATATGGAGACAGAAGGAGGAGGGTGGACAGTAAGATCTTTCTCTCTGTCAATGTCAACGTGTTTTATGGAGACTGAAGGGAGAGGATGGACAGTAAGATCTCTCTCTCTCTCTTTTATATGAATCATTAATCTCTTTGGTAATGAAAGACAGGTCAGCGTGTACTGTGATAAGGAAACAGAAGGAGGAGGGTGGACGGTAAGATCTTTCTCTTCTTCGTCTCATACAGATTATACAGATCTGTGCGACTGTCCCGCGGTACGACCTACTGACAAGGTGACGTCAGATGGCGGGACAGTCGCACGGGTCTCTTTTCTACCGACGATGGCCAAGGAGAAAGACGTGTTACACGACAGTTGGTGAGTCTCAGCCTGGGCCAGGACCTACCCCGGCCTACAGCGTGTATTTGTTATTATATGTATGTATGTAAATAAACAGATAGATATTACACCTGAGGTCAATTTTAATAACAAACACTTTTCAAGTGGGAGAATAACAAGATCGGCGTGTACTGTGACGTGGTGACAGAAGATGGAGAGGGTGAACTTGTAGATCTCTACCTTTCCAACTTCAAAGACAAAGAAGACCGTATTTTTTAGTAGGCTGAAATGAACTTGACATAAATGTACAAATATAAAATACTGATGCATCATTCGGCTGTAATTAAAGTAATGTTACAATACTATTCGTACTGTGTCTTAAAAAGGATTTCAGAACAAGATATGGCTAAAAATAGCATAAGAAACTTTTCCTTTAACACGAAGAAAAAAATTATAAATTTATATATTCTTAACTTCAAGACAATATCTGTTGATATTTATAAAAACACAAATAAAGATTTGGCAAATATAGTATACCGATAAAACAGAAAATTGTTATCCCAAAGCTATCCAGAAACGGGTCAGTGGTTCAGTGAGTTTTGACAGAACGTGGACGGAACACAAGACTGGATTTGGTAATGCTAATGACTCCTACTGGATTGGCTAATGACTCCTACTGGATTGGCTAATGACTCCTACTGGATTGGTAAACTAGTAATTAAGATGTTTCATCCGATCCATTCTCTCCAAAGACTTGTAGGTATATGAGATTTTGGTAGAGATTGATTTTATTTGAAACCCTTTGTTTAAAATTCTTGTGTGTTGTGTATGCGATCATTGATCAGTAGTACATTGTTTTATACTTTTGTGACTTTTTTTTATATACATAGGTGACTTCGAGACACACTGTTACCTTCAATTTCAACAAGGTCTTTGACCTCAGTGTTAAAATTTGAACGTTTCATGGAGCTAAATGAATACTTACTTTAAGTGCATGTTATCTTCACAGAAACACCGGAGACAATTTTGGTGGCTCAAATGCGAATCTTTGGTATCCAAAGTCTGGTATGAAGAAAGAAGGCTGAGGGTGGACACAAAAATCTCGGTTTCTGCGTCTATGTAGGATTAGTCCCTAAAGGACAGAAAAGAATATCCTGTAGATCCCTTTGGTTACAAAGAATCTAATCAACGTGTACTGTTATGAGGAGACTGGAAGCGGACAATTAAGATGTCTCTCTTGTAATCATTTGTCATAGAGTTTTCAACCTAACTGCGAGTTGCAAGAACCACTTTCTACAGGAACACAGTCGGGTGTTTATGAAATATATCTCTTTCGTAACGAATGGCAAATCCACATGAAGAGCAAATGTTCTGTGTTATGGTAACAGAGGGCTGAGGGTGAACAGTAAGACTCTCATTATATATATCTTGTACATTCATTGATATTTAACATTTAATTTCCATTCAGGATTTATACTATATGTTGAGTGTTTTGATCTTTATAGTAAGGGACACATATAATGCGCAAGAGACGACTTAATGTGGAAGATACATATTTTATTAATTTTCTATGCATACATGTATTTATTATATACATGTATGGTAATTATGATTTATTATATTTAATTTGATTTGAAATGCACATGTTGAAAAATATAATTATTCAGTTTAAAGCCATTTAGTGTGCATTCACCCACGTCTGTCAAAGGTGTATATAGGTAGAAATGGCCTTAGGTCATTAATTATATCCAGGCCTAATATCGGATGTTTCTTTTAATTTCATTTGTGTTTTACTTTGTGTTTTACTTGGGGATTGGTTAGTGTTTTTCCCTCCAGAAGGTTCTTGGTTTTCTGGTCATTCTTTGTCCAGAGGTTGGTCAGTGTAGAGGTGTATTTATGTTGATTAGACATTTTGACAATCAGACCTTTTTATGAGACTGACTTTCTTCCCCTTCTGGTAAGTTAACAATTTATTATTAATATTAATATAATTCTTATATTTCAATTAAATGCCAAATCAGTAATTTTGCATTCTTGATTTATTTCCTAAGCACTTTCCCCGAGTAAATGAGATCAGTGAGAATGATATTTTTTAAGTATGATGTAATAGAAAGATCTCATTGTTATATATATATATATATATATATATATATATATATATATATATATATATATATATATATATATATAATTTTTTTTTAAGGTATATATTTTTATGATTTGGTGTGTAATATTGTGTAATTATTTACAGACCACTCAGGCTGTATGATTTGTATATGCAGCATTGCTGCGCATGCAGTACACACCTATTCCCATAGAATGGTATGCACATAGATTTATGCTTGTTCAGTAATATATAATGTTAAAATACATTATGATGATAATTATTGTAAAGTTTTGATGAATATTGATTGATATATAATTGTGGAGAAATATATGTATATTCTATGTGTAATGAATTATCTCCCTTGACAATCATTGTGTTTTTATGGTTAAATATTTACACTTGTTATATTGTTAATATTGCAGGGTTATTTTCATCATTTCCATTACATCTGGTAAATAAAGTCTTGTCAGAACCCTCAACAGGCAGTTATTCTTCATTTGATAACCCACAAGCCTGTTACGTGTACTGTGGTATGGAGACAGAAGGCGGAGGGTGGACAGAGAAATATCTCTATCTGCGACTCTATAGCTAATAAGTCCCTTCGTTAATGAGAGCCAGGTTGACATCAGTCAAAAGGAAGGTGGACAGTAAGATCTTACTCTCTCTCCCCCGCTCTCCAATTTGAGTCTACTTTTTTACTTTAAACGAAAACAGTTTAAATTTAAAGACCGCTTTGATTAATTTCTTTTACGTTGAAAATAAAGTTTCTTGGTTTTATCATTAAATCTGATTAAATAATTGTAATACATGTAGTACTACGACATGGTGTCGGAAGATAGAGGGTAAACACAGGAATGTATCTCACTTGGTGTCCTTTGTCATATAAACTTTTAGGTCACCTGAGTAACTCAACATTTTCAGCTTCTCTTGAACCACTGCACCAATTTCAACCAAATTTGGTATACAGCATATATGTGTTAAGAAGAACATAAATTGTGAATTTTAAGGTCCCTGTCCCATGGGGTATAGGGGTGGGGCCAAAACCACTGAAATTATTGCAATTGAGTCCTCTACCAACACTGTGAAATTCATGGCCCCAGGGTCAGGGGTTCTAGTGCTCGGGCGGGGCTATATAGATTATATAGTGAAAATGCATTATTTCTTTTTAAATCTTGTTCTCTGCTCCTTGATATTAAATAAACTAAGTGCATAGTTATAATGAGCAAGAGCGCCTCTTCTTAAATTGTGAATTTTATGGCCCCAGGGTCATGGATTCTGGTGATCATATGGTGAAAATGCATTTAATCTTTGAAAATCTTCGCTGCTTCTGGGTATTAAATTAACTAAGCATATAGTTGTAATGAGTAAGAGTGCCTCTTCCAAAACAATGGATTTTATGGCCCCAGGGTCAGGGGTTAGGGCGGGGCTTTATTTATTACATAGTGAAAATACGTTAATTCTTGGAAAATTTCCATTGATCCTGGGTTTTATGCCATTGATCCAAGTATATATATTTATCATGAAGAAATGTGCATTTAGCAAAATGGTTATTTTTTATGCCCCCCCCCCCTTTAGTCGGGGAAGGGGGCGGTTACATAGTCTGATTATAAATTAATGCTTTGAAATCTGCATCATAGTATCAATCAACCACTTTATGATCAAGTTTTCCAAATTTTGAAATATGTGGCCCCAGGGTCAGTTGGGTGAGATCCACAACTGGTTATAAAGTGGAAGTGCTCTTTGTTACTCTGATTTACCCCTGGTGTTAAGTAAATAGAGTAAGCATACTAAGTTTATGATTATAATAAGCAATTCTGTCTCTCAAAATTGTGAATTTCATGGCCTTTGGAGTAAAACATGAACTAATTTTAATTATTAGAATATTGTTACACGATACTCAGGTGACCTATAAGGCCCATGGGTCTCTTGTTTTCATTTAAGATTCTAGCTCTACATGAATTCTTAATAAACTAGAACTGTCCAATAGGGACAAATACCCCCCGCTTGGTTTTTCAGAGAAGGTGCCAATTCAAAAATACTTTATGGATCTAGAGATGTTCACAATTTACCAGGTACTTACAAAAATTTGCAGTGAAATATAATTGCTCATGATGTTTCTTAATGAATGAAACAAAGGTGCAACCAAATGAAACATCAATGCTAATACATTGTAATTCCCCTGTAACATTTTTTTTATTTATTTATTTTTTTTTTTGCATTAAAAAACTATATTGCAATTATGCGTAATGTCACCCTGCAAACTGATTGTTGAAAAAAAATCATATCATACAAAATCAAATTAATCTTGATAACTTTATATCAAATTCATTTGAAAATAAAAAGCTGGTCATTCAGTTATGAAGTGCTTTGACAGACAATAAATTACAATTAAGAGAATAAGAGAAGAGAGATCTTAAAATTCTTGTGCCTGATTCCCAGGAGATAACACATGGTTGATAATGAGATTCCTTAATGTTCAACTTCCCACACCAAACTCATTAATTTGTATTTAACTTGATGGATGTCTACTCATTATTCCCAAGAGACAAATGAAAATACATTATCTTCTGTGCAATGTAAAAACTGTTTTTAACACTTGATGATGTTTCTTTTTTTTTAAGTTTATATGAGTAGTTTTAAGCTGTAGTATTTTTGTACTGATATTCTAGATTCTATATCTCAAACCTTAAACATGAGCCCAAAATGAACAAGTGAATTAAAATAAAAAATAAAACCTGTAAAATGCAAAAAAAAATAAACAAAAAGAGTTGAAAATTCCAGTTGCACACCTTCATATGGTGAATAATAAGTGTAAAAATTTTCAGATTAATCCTTGCAATAGTTTCTGAGAAACGGACCAGACAAAACCACAAAATAAAAACTAGAGATGTTCCTAATTTACTTACAAAAATTTGCAGTGAAATATAATTGCTCATCATGTTTCTTAATGAATGAAACGGAGGTGCAACCAAATGAAACATCAATACTAATACATTGTAATTCCATTGTAACATTTTTTTTTTCATTTAATTTTTTTTTTATTACTGCATTGAAAAAATATATTGCAATTATGTGTTATGTCACTCTGCAAACTGATTGTTGAAAAAAAAAACCACTATACAATATCAAATTAATCTTGATATATGAATTTGAAATGCATTTTTAAAATAAAGAGCTGGTCATCCAGTAATGAAGTGTTTTGACACACAATAAATTACAATTAAGAGAATAAGAGAAGAGAGATCTTTAATTCCTGTGCCTTATTCCCTGGAGATTTGATAACACACAAACGCTTGATAAGAGATAGCCTTAACAACTTCCAACACCAAACTCATTAATTTATCTTAAACTGGATGCATGTCCAGTCATTATTCCCAAGAGACAAATGAAATTACATTATCTACTGTGCAATGTAAAAAATGTTTTTAACACTTGATGATGTTTCTTTTTTCAGTTTTTATGAGTAGTTTTAAGCTGTAGTTCACATTTTTGTACAGAAATTCTAGATTCTATGTCTCAAACCTTATACATGAGCCCAAAATGAACAAGTCAATTAAAATTGTAAAAAACCTGTAAAATGCAGAAAAATGAACAAAAAGAGTTGAAAATTCCAGTTGCACACCTTCATATGGTGAATAATAAGTGTACAAATTTTCAGATTAATCCTTGCAATAGTTTCTGAGAAACGGTCCAGACAAAACCACAAAATAAAAATGAAAAAACACCTGTAAAATTCAAAATAATAATCCAATCAAGACGAAAAATATCAGGTGCACAACTTCATATGGTGAATAATATGTGTACAAATTTTCAGACAAATCCTTCCAATAGTTTCTGAGTAATGGTCCGGACAAAATCTCGTCTACAGAGAGACGGACAGACGGACATGGTGATTCCAATATACCCCCCCCTAAACTTCGTTTGCGGGGGGTATAAAAAAAATCAATGCATCATTTGGATTTGAAATTCTCGTAGTCAACACGATCAAAGTCTTATAAAGTATTGATTGTATATATTGTTTAACGTCCCTCTCGAGAATTTTTCACTCATATGGAGACGCCACCGCTTGTCGGCGTAGAGCTGCAAAATTGGTCCTCAACTCGGCACCCAGAACCATTGAGCAGTGAGGGATTTTTTTTTGTGCAGCACCTACTGCGATAATGGATCTCGGTTTATATGGTCTTGTTCGATAGACAGGTCTCCACGTCCCATATTGGGATTCGAACCCGCGACGTAAGGATCAACTTGTACTTCGAGACTCTAGAGCAGACACTCAAACCACTGCGTCATGCGGGCGACTTCTTTAAGGGAAGAAAATACGAAAAGACAGAATTCATACTTTTGTTTTCAATATATCTTACAATAGATTTAATTTTTTTTACTGAAAAAAAGTTCCTGTTGAAATTTATAAAGAACAAATAAATTAGGCCAACACAGTGTAGCAATAAAGCAGAAAAGTATCCCTTGGGGTAACCCAGAAATAGGAGAGTGGATCCTTTGGTTTTGACAGAACGTTGGCGGAATATAACAATGAGGTTTGGGAAGGCTAAAGACTCTCAATTGGTATCTGTCAATGCTGAATTGGATGCTTTCTTCAAAGGTTTGTTTTATTAAAAGTGTTTGTCAAGATCAAGCTTTGGCTTAATTTTTTTTTGTACCAAAGATAATTTTGTCCGCGACGTATATTCCTTTCTGCTGATGTGAACGCTAGTGTGAAGTACTAGATTTCACCTGAGGCACAGTGTGGGTAGACAATATCATGATAGAAAGACCACTTTACAAAATTAAGAACTTCATTATTTAACTCTGATTAGAAAATACGGAAACTTCCTTTCTCCATAATCAAAATACGATCAATATTTTTAACTTCCTACTAACAAAAGTATTTCAAAGTTATCAATTTCACTTCCTGTCCAAATCCTGTTGCCGTTGATGGTTTTGATCTGATAAGACTTAATAAAACACTTGAACTTTGGCTTAAACAAGACGTCTTTGTGAAACACTATATCCTCGATGGTAAAATAATGGAGTGGGACGTACACTGAAATGGTATAGACTTAGCCTTGATAGCAAAACTTATGGGCTTAGTTTAAGTTGACAACAGACAGACAGATAAACAGACAAATATATCGATCAGGAGCATAAAACGCACAACTGAAAACATTTACTTGGGATAGGTACAAGACTGCGGATTGCTAAGTTTACGTAAATTTTTGGAATTTGCAATAAAACTATTTATTTACATCAACTCCTTTCCCCCATTTTTTCGGCTAAATATTTATACCTGACAAAATAATTTGTAGGAACATGCGCCACTGTCGTACTACTTCCCGAGTGTCATGTGTCCGATCACCTTGAAAAAGCAGATTGTATTACAGTGTATACGAGTACTTTTTACTATACATATAGGACTCTTTATCTGTACGGATAACATTGGACAGTGAAATCGACTTGAATTGACCGTCGGCGAGGACGCACAGTGAAGTGAGCAGATTGCCAAAAAAAATATCGGCACTAACTACCAACTTTCTCATAGAGCTTGGACACAAAAGGAAGAAAATAATTTATATAATTATTTTAATATAATTAATAACATTCTGATTTCTAAACCAGTTTCTGAACGTTTTTTAAAAAATCCAAACACTTAAAAAATTTGAAATTGGAAAATTATTTTTCTTCCCAAAAGGATTATATAACTACCCCTGGTATCTTGCAGAAATGCCTGGTAAGATACTTCAATTTTTTGTGAGTAAACATGTTTTAGTAGCAATATCTTAATGACACACTCTTAGAAAAGTTTATCTATTATTAAGGAACGTCTCGTCTGTCCTTAAAAAAAATTGGGGATAATATGTGAACCAAGAACAATAGGAAGTTAAAAACGCAAGTAAACTTAATTTGAAAGTTGATAGGAAGAATAATATGGATAAACTAGAGCAAAGCTCGTTGCAAAGCAACGAGTGGGTCTTCCTTCTTAGCGATAAGCAGAAAGTGAAATGTTTCAATTGTCAACTTTGCTACCATTCTTTATTTCTTTGACTCAAATAGCAAAAACCTTTCCGGGTTAGAATAGGTCCTCAGTACCCTCTTGCTTGTCGTAAAAGGCGACTAAATTGGGCGGTTCTTCGGATGAGACCGTATAAACCGAGGCCCCGTGTCACAGCAGGTGTTGCACAATAAAGATTCCCCCCTGCTTAAAGGCCATAAGTGCCAAGTATAGGCCTAAATTTGCAGCCCTTCACCGGCAATGGTGACGTCTCCATATAAGTTAAATATTCTGGAGAGGAATGTTAAACAGTAAACAATCAATCAATCAATTATACTGTAAAAATACAGATATTTACACACATTTATAACCTTAACTATTAGAACTGGTATGTCTTCTCTTGGAAACGGAAGACCTCAATACAAATGTTAACATGCAAGATCTGACATATGCTTAAAAAGAATATTTATTCCAAACTAAAGATAGACTCTGTAACAAAATCTATTTCTCTTGAAAAACTGAAAGCAATTGATTTGTTCATATTTGTGGATTTATGTCTGTTTCTCAAATCAAAATTTAAATATGAATATTTAAAGTCAATATCATAAACTAAGACAGACTGTTTCACATGAATGTTTCAATTTCATTATGCTGTTTATTCCTTGTCATCCCCCAACAGATGCTCTTCTGGCAAATCATGATCGTGCTTGGAATCAAATTTCACTACTCTGATGACAGTCACACCTATCAAAAAGAAATTGAAATTTTTTATTGATTTCTTTTTAAAAAGTGCAACTTATACACTGTTATAAGATAAGATAAACCATCAAACTGAGTTCAAAGATACTGTCACATTTTCCGGTAGTCTATAATTATTTAAAAATATAGGTTTACAGGCAGTCATTTGAGGATGTTATAAAATAACATATAAGTTCTTCATGATTTCAAATAAAGAAAATGTACATTACTTGTTCATATCAAAATTTATTAGGAATGGTAATGACTAATTAGCCAAAAAGATGGTATCCAGTTATGATTTTTTTTTTATGTGTCAGGATAAGACCATTCGTAAAGGTGTTACAGCAATTAAGAACAATGCGCTAATGAAGTGACAAAACGCTATTGCATAAGGAACAAAGAGCTAGCGCAAAGTAATAATGTGGCTCTAGCTCATTTATAACACCATGCTATTAATTTTATGACAACATTCTGGCCAGTTTAAGACACTTACAAGGTAGCATGAAGTAAAAATGTGCTACAACACTTATGACGATGGTCTAGTGTGTTTATGACAACACAATGACAATGTACTTGTGCATTGTAACAATGTTGCAGCAGGCTTTTACACCACACAGTTAAGATTACATGTAATAGATTGTGTAAAGCTGTGTTGGCATGGCAGCATATTTTGTGTCAGCACAACTGCATGTTATTTTAAGTTGCCTTAGCCTGACAGTGTTGTGAACACTGTGTTAGCACATTGTTCCTAAACATGCTGAAGCACTTTTACAATTAGCCTTATCTGGACACCATAATTTTCATAACCAACTAGCTATGTTTTTTTTGTAAAAGTACATGTACCAGGGTACATGTAAATCATTTTTTTCATTTAGATTTCCATATGTTTTAAAAAGACAAGGAATAAAATTCAATTTTCTATAAGCTTCTATTCATTATAAGTGTTTGCCAAAGCATTTTTTCCTATATAACCAAAATACATCTTTGTCTTTATGGCAGCCTAGTGGTAGGGCATTCCCTTTATATAATCCTGAAGCTTAGCTTGATTTTTAGCTGGGCTCATTGCTACGATGTTCAACAGGAAATGCTGCTTCATCACATCTTAATTAAATTTACACGTTAAAATATAGTACATTTGGGCAATAAAATTTGAGGCAAATTTGATTGCGAAATTTGAAATTTGAATCAAAACTTTTTAATACTATATGTATGCCATAGAGATTTTTTTGTGGATTACATATCCTCTCAATGTCTGTATTTGTTTTTAAACTCTCATCACGGTCTTTGTTCATTACCCTGTAAATGTATTATGAGCCCAGCTTTCAGTACTTTGATTATTCACTGCATCAAACCTAAGACAAAAACATGATGCAGTAATGTTACTTAACCATGCACCCAGCATTTGAGGTGAATGAGACCTTAAAAACCTCATAGTACATGTTAGGACAATGTCACTGAGTTCCAAATAAAGGTCTAAATAAAAAATATTCATCGGTATATATTAACACCTCTAAATGAGTGAAGGAGTGAAATATCTCAAAGAACATTACCAATCAAAGTACCAATAAGAAGCTGATTCTTACATCACAGGTTCCAATCCCATTGCTAAATGCTTCAGACGGGTTACTCCATTGAGACCGCATACACCGAGATTCAGTGTCAAAAGGATCCCTTAATTCTCAAAGGCAATAAGTGCTGAGTACAAGTCTATATTTGCAGCTTACTATCCCAAGTGATGGCATCATCAAATGACTGGAAAATGTTTGATAGGCCAATAATCAAACAAACCATTCCTGCAGTCATCTAAAAATAAGCAAACTTTCTATTATTACAATTGTTTATACAAATTTCTTTTGAGATTTAACTGAGCAACAATTGTGCAATTTTTTGTCAATAAATTTTGATACTAAAGACTTTGTTTGAACAGCTATTTATAGCAATTACAGACAACAGCACGAAGCGCTGCTCATAGTGCAAGCTCTCATGACAACGCCTTGGCGAAGAGAAAATTATCACTTGCTTATTGATCCACACAATTTCTTTGGACCCACAGTGCTTTGATTCTTTAAGCTACATTCTTGCAAGAATTGATCAAAAGTTTCCAAAAAATAAATTCACCTTGATTTAATGGATAAATTGCAGATAAATAGTGGGGGGAAAAATTCTTCATTAAAGTCAGCACTATTCAAGATTTAGACTGGTAATGTACCGTATATACTCGCCTATAAGTCGGTATTTTGGGAGTTAAATATTGGTCTCAAACTCTATGTCCGACTTATAGGCGAGTCATTAAGAGATAGGTATTGTTCTGGAGGCTGAGATGTAGTATTATCGAAGAAAATGTCGGAACAAATATGATTATTTATGTATTCTTAGAGCACTTAAAGTACAAATATTTATTTAGTTTATTAATTTTATTCGCATTTTATGAAAGCATTGACTTTGTTTTATAATTAAAGATAAAATATCAGTGTCATTTCAAAAAATATTTATTGGAACCATTCAAACAACAGTGGAATTACTAGAAATTGTCATCCGAGTTTGGCAAAAAATTGTACCGACTTATAAGCGGGTCAATAGCAAATTCCACCAAAATAACGTCAAAATACTCAACCGACTTATAGGCGGACCGACTTATAGGCGAGTATATACGGTAGGCCTAACTAACACCACGACATCGTGTGACTTCAAAGTCTAGTGCCGTGTTCACATGGAGAGTTTAATTCGCAGTAAATGATTGCAAAGTAAACTAATGCGAATCAAACTAATGGGAATCAAACTGTGTTAACATGACAGCTAATGTGAATTAAACAAATGCAAGTAAAAATTTTACTTCTACAGTCAAGTGTCAGTAAGGCTATCCACTCAAAAATAGCACAATTAAGTATTTAAAGCTTACCACCAACATGTAGCATTTGAATTAATTTTGCCATTACACATGCCTCAAAATTTAATTCGAATAAGCTTCCCTTTGTGTTCACATGGAGCTAATGCAAAGTAATTTAATTCGCAGTAAAGTAATTCGAATTAATAAAACTAATTTGAATTAAACTCCCCGTGTGAACAGAGCATCGATGCACCAAATATCAAGTGCGGTTTGACAAGCCCGATCTAAATTAAAACTGAATAAGTATCTGCCCTCACCCAAACAGTCACACCGTCAACATATTGTTACGGTGTATATTCAACAAATAATAAGTGTAGTGTGTGAATTACCCATCCATGGTTACTGCGGTATTGCTCTTTTGCAGAGCAAAATAATAACGTTTGGCAAAGTTTTTGTTGAGAGATAATTAAATGACGTATATTTAACAATTACTTATATGTCATATTTCACCAAACTATATTATTTTGCCCTGCAAAAGAGCAGTACCGCAGTTACCGTGAAAAGGTCTATAAGAGTATCACTATGATGGATAGTGGAGTGTTGAATTTTTTTGTTTCGAAAGTGAGTCTTGTTGATATTATATGCTCACATATATTTAAATAAAAAATAAAAAGCTGTTGGGATTTCAAAAGGCTAACAGAAAGCGTCTGAGCCTTAAAACAGATAATGTATCGGTGTGTCTGTGTATTTCTAAAAATATCAATGCTCTAAGCTGCCATGGTAATTTAAATTTTAGGTAAAATAAATTTCTAACCTTCATTCCGATAGTCCACGCCAATCAAACTTTAAAATGTCACCGTCGACTCTTTCATCACTCGATACATTTATCATTGGGAACCACGAACCAGAGTCAAGAGTGCTCAGCTTGTTAAAGTAACAGTCGGAATTTCCTCGTAAACAATTCACACAAAAAATTATAAATCGGATAATTCTGCTGAAAATAATGCTCCAGAGAATTGATAAAGTACTTCGTAGCTGCAGATTAAATGTGCGTGCATGTCTACATACGGCCTGTGGCTTGTGTGGTAAGATTAATGCTCAACTTCACATGATTTCCAACTTTCAGTTTGTAAACATGTGTCCGACTTTTGGGACACACTAATAACCGGATATACGAAAGACCTGATATTTACCTGATGTTTTTATTTTAGATTAAATGACAATATTGAGTACTTTAAATGACTCATTTAAATACTTTATGACTATGATGCATAATGCTATACAAAAATTCGTTTGTTTGGAATATTTACTGACGATTTTGAATCAGGTCAAATAAGGTTTTTAGTATATCAGGTCTTTAGTACCTTCCCATTTCCCACAATGCCGCGCGTTGTTTACAAACAAGAGGCTCCAAAAAGACTGCCTCTTAACTAATGCATAAATATTTTGATTTTACTTATTGCCGTGTACATCATCACATTATATTAATTATTTGAAAAAAAAGAAAACAGAGAAACACCGAATCAAAACAATATCTTTCATATGCATCAACAAAAACTATGCAAGGGGCCCAGTCAAGGCTTGGCTTATAGTTGACAACTTGTTCCTGTAACGTTTCTCACATATTTGTTTTATAAAAAAAACTATTAAATATAGCTTGAAGCTTATTTCTCTTTATATCAAACGACAAGATTTAATCAGTTCGAAACTATTTCAGTCAAACTTTTTCATAATATACCAATATTTTTAGCTATCAGAAAAAAACTTGTATGCGCTATTAACCCCTAATTATAGGGGCCAGCCCCTTTTCCTTGATCTTATATGACAGCTCTCGTAATTATGCACAACTTTTGTTATATATTTCTTACCAAATTATTCTCGGTTCAAAAGTTATTACACAAAAAGAAGCAAAATTTCATGGAAAAAAAAATACTAAAAATTGCCGTCACATAGCTTCCGATCTTTAAGAAATCAGCTTATAATTTTATCGCTATGCACATCTACAATGTATTGGCCACAAGTTCTCAAACTTTCATGTAATTATCATATGTCGTTTTTGAGTTTATTAGTGGACACGAGACATCAAAATTATCAATTAAAGGGCAATAACTCACAAAGTAAGGCATGTATCAAAAAATTGAAAGCAGATGTAAATAGGTGTTAATACAAGGTATCTAACCTGAAAGTTTCATAAAAATCAGTCGAAAGGTCTTTGAGAAATCGCCTGTCAAAAATCCGGCGGGAAAAAAAAAAGCAAATAATAATAAGAAACAGTAGAATAACAGTAGGGTCTTCCGAAGGAAGCTCGGAAGACCCTAATAAAAATATGAATGCACAAAATATACGACTGTCCAGTGATTTTTCTACATTTTTAAAAGGGGCCTGGGCCTTTACAATTGGGAAAAATTGTCGACATTTGTATCAAATTGGGAAAATTTTTAAAAATTGTCATGTAACCTTAATTGGCAGGTAAAATAAACTATGTAAGTTAAGGTAACATCATTTATCAATATATTTACTACAAAACAATAAATTAAACAGTTTCTATATTTTTAACCTTTTTTAAAATCTTTGAAAGTTGTTATTGTGACCAACCTATATCAGTATACATGTATTTCCTTTTTTTTTTTTGCTCTGACAATATTGGTAGACATAATAGAAAATCCTTCTTGTAATAGCCATGGTCTAAGATAGAATAATCTGATTTATTACATCATGTATTTTTCAATGTAATTAGTAAAGCTTTCTAATTACCCTAGCTAAACATAATGCTGCAATTTTTCTCTGCAATACTTATTAAATCTGCCGGATGTAGAAACAGTTTGATTTTCGTGGTATCAGGTATGCTTCTTGTAGAACTATTAGTACTTGGATTTACAAATAAAGCTATGTTTCCCCAGTTAACATGCATCTTATACTTTCTAACGATGTATTTACACACAAGTTTCACAAGGAGACCCATGTGTTTTTCTAGGTCTTGTATACGCTTAGAGTAATCTGATGTTCCTAACTGTTATTTTAAGAGTCTAAGTGACTGAGAACAAAAGCCTTCCACTTTAGATAAGTCGTACGTAAAAAATTCAATATAACAAAAACAACAACGTTTTTGTGTTGGGAAAAAAAGGAAAAGAAATTGGGGAAAAATCGGTTATTTTTGAGAGGGGAAAGGGCCGATATTCGGACCCAAATTGGATGTCGAAAAATCACTGCTGTCAGATTACGCTACTGTTATAGCCATTTAACACCCAGACGTGTTCGTGAAACACCCCCCCCTCTTTGGCAACATAGCAAAGATAAAACTTTTATTGCCCCCCCCCCTTCATTACTAGCTTACTGAAATGCTGTACAATGTTTGTTATTAAGTGGTATGGAAACTATCTTATAAAAATATTGTTATATACTGTTTATGTAGATCATTACTGTGTCAGATCCAATTAAGCGGATGCGGGAAGAGAGTTTTCTCATCCCTCTTCCTCTCCTCAGTGATCGCCCCCGCATTCCAAATAGACAAATTTATTGGCACACGACCGAACCGTTTTGCCTGTGCGTTGTTGAAAGCACAGACAAGGCAGAAGTGTAAGTACAAACGAAAATGTTCTTAGAAGCCACTCTGTCACGGTCAGCGACAAAGTCAATTACTGTACTTAGCAAATGAATTGTAGAATAAGTTTGGTACGAGTTGCTTATATTCCACTTACAGACTATTGGTTAACTCGATCTCGGTAATTTCGACATAACTAAACAATTTTTCTCCGATATTTGTGCCAGATCTGTGTCTGTGTAAAGCTGAGGTCCAACTAAGTTATTTCTATTACCAAGCTACAGTAGCGGATTAAAAGAGGGGTTGCGGGGATAACCCCCTCTTTTGAATTTGAAAAGACGCTCAATTTGACTAAGGTTCTTTAAGATTGGGTATAAAGAGTGAAACATTGGGAAAAATTGAACATAACTTCCTTTTTTTCCCAGACTCGAACATATTTCTCTTCAGCTCCGCAAGATGCAATAAACTGTCCCTCCCAACCTGATTGTTCCCTGTAGCTACAACCGCTTAGTTGGCACAAATGCACCAACCCTACTATTTTCAATGCGAGTACCATCAGACTGTAAAGGACACAGTTGATGTAGATGCCCCTTCACATGAATAGATCGTTGGTTGCAAATACTCCTTTTAGTAGACCTTTCTAGTAGACCTTTAAAACATGTTTAGTTCAATTATATGTTGAAAAACAAAGAGAGGGAGGGGGATCAGTTGGTTTTGTTTGCAATATTTAGAGATAAATAACTTTAAAAAAATCAATAGCTATTAATTTAAGACGAAAGACACATAACTGATCGAGCAAATTGTTCATATTCCTCAGGTCCAGTCCAAAGACTATTTTTACCTACGTAGCTATTAATAGCTACTTAGGTATTTAAAGCTACCCAAAAGTAGCTATTTTTACCTACTTTCTGCTTTACTTGCATTTTGTGGCCAAATGCAGGAACGGCGCAACATGGTAAGCACAACATTTCTTTATACAGCCACACTGATGATGGATGTGACAAAAATTTGACCAAAAAATGATTACTTCGAATATTATCAAATTTGCATAGAAACTAATGTAAAATTGCCGATTCAGGAAGTTATCATTTTGTGGCCAAAATTTTGTCGTATTCATCCTTAGTGTGACTGTATCAAAAGATCTGGTGTTCACCATGTTGCGCCGTTTGGTCTTTGTGCCGCAAAATGCAGAAATTATAAAAAGTAGGTAAAAATAGCTACTTTGGGTAGCTTTAAATACCTAGGTAGCTAATAATAGCTACGTAGGTAGAAACAGTCTTTTGACTGGACCCGTTCCTCTATTGTGTGAATGTGTAGAATAGACTTAGGCTACCTGGTGACTTTTATTTAACGATGGTGATACATGCTGTTGATTAGGAGTTTGGAGTCTTATACATCCCCAAACACTTCATCGTTCTCTTCCTCTTCTACTTCCTCCTCCTGCTTTTTCTTTTCCTCCTCCTCAGTATCTGTGTGCTCCATATCTTGGAGCACCTTCCCTGTTTGGCTGTACAGGTACTCTACTCCAGGGAGTTCACCTTAACAAAAAAATACCAGACTTTTTATTTATTTAAGAAATACATTTTAATGTGATATAAGAAGGAACCTTATTTTGAGACTTAAGGACAGATGATACAAACAATTTTTTTTCTTTGAAAAAGATTTAATATCATGTAATAAGTGTAAAGAAAAGTGGATGGTTCTTCGAATTTGTTCTCCGAAGAACTGGAAAATGAAATATTCTTGGAAAATATTAGTAATATTTCAATAAAAAACAAACATAGACAAATCAAATTCAGTAAAAATTTACAGGTGAAAACAAATTTTAGAATGTTATCTTAGCGCAAAAAGTGTAATATAAACTTTAGAAAAATATACCAAGCCAAGTGAATATTAAGCGGAAGATCAAAATTACAAACATTTACGTTGTAGGTCACCTGAGTAAACTCAGGTGACCTATTGCCATCTGTTTTCGTCCGTCGTCGTGCGTCGTGTGTTAACATTTGAACATTTTCAGCTTCTTCTCTGCAACCACTGAACCAATTTCAACCAAATTTGGCACAAAGCATCTATGGGTGAAGGGGAACAAAAATTGTGAATTTCATGATCCCTGCCCCCCTGGGGCCTGTGGGGTGGGGCCAAAACCACTAAAATTAATGCAATCTTTAAAAATCTTCTTTACTCCTGGACATCAAGCAGTCAAACTGTTTGCATGATTGTAATCAGCAATGAGTCCTTTACCAAAATTGTGAAATTCATGGCCCTGGGGTCAGGGGTACTTGTGCTAGGGTAAGGCTAAATACGTATACATGTATAGTGAAAATGCATTATTTCTTTGAAAATCTTCTTCTCTGCTCCTGGGTATTCAATAAACTAAGTACATAGTTATGATGAGCAAGAGTGCCTCTACCATAATTGTGAATTTTATGGCCCCAGGGTCAGGGGTTCTTGTGTTAGGGCGGGGCTCTATTAATTATATAGTGAAAATACATGAGTTCTTTAAAAATCTTCTTTGCTCCTGGGTATTAAATAAACTAAGTACATAGTTATGATGAGCAAGAGTGCCTCTACCATAATTGTGAATTTTATGGCCCCAGGGTCAGGGGTTCTTGTGTTAGGGCGGGGCTCTATTGATTATATAGTGAAAATACATGAATTCTTTGAAAATCTTCTTCTTTGCTCCTGGGTATTAAATAAACTAACTAAGTACATAGTTATGATGAGCAAGAGTGCCTCTACCATACTTGTGAATTTTATGGCCCCAGGGTCAGGGGTTCTGGTGTTAGGGTGGGGCTCTATTGATTAAATAGTGAAAATACATAAATTCTTTGAAAATCTTCTTCATTGCTCCTAGATTTTATATACACTAACTAAGTACGTAGTTATGATGAGCAAGAGTGCCTCTACCAAAATTGGGAATATTATGGCCCCAGGGTCAGGGGTTCTGGTGTTGGGGGGGGGCTATATTAATTATACATGTATAGTGAAAAAACATTAAATATTTGAATATTTTCTTCTTTGCACCTAGGTTTTAAGCAGATGAACTACCTGTATAGTTATGAGCATGGGTCCTAATCTTCAAGAATTGTAAATTTCAAGGCCCCATGGTCAGTTGTACCATAGAGGGGGGGGGGGGGCTGTACTTATATACCGAAAATGAATGAATTGTTTGAAATGTGCTCCTTGGTATTAATCAAGTATTTTTGAAAAGCATGAATGCCTTTCCAAAAATTGTACAATGTGTGGATCTAGGCCTAAGAGTCGAGGGTTCATATGTGGTAGCGGCACTACTGATTATTGCTGAATATTTTATACTGATTTGTTGAAATGCATTTTTTGTTCCCCTACCCTGCCTATGGGTATTAAGTAATCAAACTAAGGAACTGCTAAGTTTATAGTTATGATGACCAAATTGTTAATGCTATAGCATCTGGCTTAAAACAGAGATCAAATTCAATCACTGGAAAGTTGTTGAATAATGCTCAGGTGACCTATGAGGCCCATGGGCCTCTTGTTCCTAATGAAATTCACCTGGCTTGGTATATTTTCTTTAAGTTTATATAACACTATTAGCACCATGTTAACATATTCTGAAATTTGTTTTCACCTGTAAACCTTTACTGAATGTGTTTCGTCTATTTTTGTTTTTTCATTTAAATATTACTAATATTTTCCAGTCTTTTTCATATTCCAGTTCTTAAGAGAAAAATATTCTGAGAACCATCCATATTTCTAAACTTGTGACATGATATTAAATCTTTTTCAAAGAAAAAAATTGTATCATCTGTCCTTAAACAATTTTTTAGTGAAAACACTGCTATCTGAATTCCTGCAGTGTTTGATATCACTATTTTTTCTTATTTAAAAAAATCATTTAGTAAATTTCATTAAGAAAGGCAGAACCAGACCTGTTTACCTATAACGCTGGCTTTCAGTATTTTTTATTAGATTTGTCCGTGAGATTTGGCATTTGCCAGTAAGATTTCACTCTCCATCAATTTCACATATATTAAAAGAGAAAAACTGCTTTTCTGATTACAAAAACATGGTTTAACAACAAGGTCTTTGTCATTACATAATACCACAGCGTTTTGGCAACCTGACATCCCTTATGTGTTTGAAATCTTTCTATTATTTAGCGATAAATAGGGAAAAACTAAGACAGATTATAGCGAAAACTAACTGTTAAATTCCAAACTAAAGTATTCCCGATTTCCGTATTTTCATAATGGCAAAACGTGAACGTATTTTAGACTAAAAATCCGTACAAAATACGGTGAAATCGTAAGAGTAAACAGGTCTGCAGAACATAGCCAGTATATTCAATTCTTAATGTATACTTTGACTAAGATTGAAAAAAATGTGCTGCTAACCAGTGTACTTGTGAGGGGCAGTATATGATGGAAGCATCTTTTGTCCGAACACAGCTTCTCCAAGTGAGATGACAATGTGTCGGAGAAGACCACTGTATGTCTGCAGTTCAGAGGATGAAATGGTGGTGGCAGCTGATCCTCGGTCTTCATTCCAACTGTTAAGTCAGAACAGATATGCTTGATATAGGATGACATTTGCAAGTGTACCTGTAAAGTTATAATAAAATCAATTAAGTATACATTAGAATGTATTCACAAGGGATACCTATGAAATTAAATCAAGAGAGAATTGAAAATACAGTGAAATATAAACTTGTAATGATACTTCTAAATGAATCAATGTGATGATATTATAAGAGTACTACCTGGGATGAACCTAGCCAAGTGCAGATGGAAACATTCCAAAGAGGTAGATCCCCTTGCACTACGATATACCGGAAGGTGGCATCCTCCTTTCTTGCTAACACCAGTCTGGATGTATAACTGGACATTTGGAGGATCCTGTATACATTGCCCATGCCTCTGTTGCTGTTTCCAGATCTCTGCCTTCCGATCAATGTTAGAAAGGGGCACTCCTTGGGTGTCTTGCCCTTTGTCATCATCTTGAGACTTGATAAACTGGGTGATGAGGTGAATGGTTTCCTCGACACCTACAGTGCATGGCCAATTCACTGCTATTGATGTGGCCAAAGACATCCTTCAATATATAACGCTTCAAACTCAGCCTCAAAACTTCTACATCTTCTTGACTCCACATGT
>NW_026929344.1:0-37442 GCF_032062105.1 Saccostrea cuccullata | reverse complement strand
TGTTTGCAAATACACATGTACAATCTTTCGTTAACTGGAATGTCGACTGATGTTAAGTTTTTGTACAAATTGGGTTTTTTTTACATTGCGTTATCTACGGATTATTCTTTTATGATATCTGTTTCATCACTGACATTGTGAATGATTTGTGTTCGATATGCTCCCAGTTTCTATTGTTCCAATGCAGTTTTGAAATAATTGTTTTCTTCATATTCCACAGTATTAAAGTTTCATTGTTATAAGTATTTTGGTGAGGAAAAAGGGATAAGTGGAATATTTACTGAAAATATCCTTTGCATTCTTGTTTGATTTTTACCAAGTTTTGAAATTAAATATAGGATTACCTTTTCAAATAAAAGTTACTAATAATTTGGTTGTTGGAAATACCGAAACATTTTAAAGTTACATACTATTTTGAAGAATTTCCTACCCACAAAAGGAACTATTTGTACAAGTTGGATTATCTTCTTTTCATTTGTTAATTATTTGAAGACAGATAAATGGAAGAATATATTTTTATTGCCCCTCAACCGTTTTAATGCTGGATTACAAAATCCATCCGATACTTAAACTCCATTCTGACATTCTGACAAAGAGTCAAGGCTATTTTTTCATGATTGGTCCATCGCCTGACTTTTTAAATTTGAATTCCCAGTTCATTGAATCTCTTCTGTGTACAATGATTTTCTTACTTGCTGCAGCCTCTCTTTAACCTGAAAGAAAACAACAATTATTAGAATAATAATTGTATTTATGTATTGAATGCGATAACTTAGTTGGAGGTTTCCGATAGGATTAATTTTGGTAAAATGTGAAAATTCTTAGATCCACGCCTTGGTTGATGAATTACGTGTGATAGAAGGTGTAAGGTCACGTGGTCAGCTAAGCGAGTCATTTATTTGTATTGTGATAACCCGCTGACCACGCTAAAATGAAGCACGTCTATTTTGAAGATTTGTTACAACGTCTGTGATTGTTTAACTTAGCTGAACGTGCCCTGGCTTTCTGTCGAGATGAAATTCCAAAGAATTGAAAAAACAAAATATTGTCCGTGTTATAAAGTGCCGTTTACAAGAACGTGTGGATTTTCTGGTTTATTGTTTAGTGATGGTACATAATATGTGCGCGGGTTATCATATATATTACCAGATTACTGTATGATACATTTGGTGCAATTTTCTGCCGATATGAACTTTATTTATGAGCAGATATTCATGAGATAAACATATTTTATGGAGCTACTTTATTGCGACATCAGACGTGGAACTTTTTCCTACAGTCTGAGTTTTGAAAGGATTTCAAAGTAGGCTATTTGTTACTGGTTGAACGAAACAAATGGAGACCTTTAATGATTATTATCTCTATATCGATCTCCATGATCAGTGGACACGGAGTTTGATCAACAAAGAGTTGTGATAGATAACGAACACCCTGCAAGTATCTGCTGCAAGCATCGCTATTTCACAGCTGGGGCCACAGCGGGAAACCCTGAACCTCAACGACTTGGGCGTTTTAGGTCCAGCCGGTGTACACCTGTGCTGCTTCTCCGCGTGCATAAGAGAGTTTGCCTTCCCGTGTAATTGAGGACGAAGGCCAGTATTATGTTTACTAAATATAAGTTATTTACAATTATACATAACGCGTTTGGGGTTTCCCAAATAGTCTTTCTGTACAAGTTATCACTTTCATTTATTCAAAGGCATTGTTTAATACTCAAATCATATATGCTCTATCATGCTCTATGGTGAAAGCTTTTAAGTTAGCAACTTTATGCAAAGTTATTTAGTTTTGTTGAACTACAAGAATTACCTATCATAGTTTGCATATTTCAAGTTTTTGCATTCAAAATGATGTAAAACAGCTAGGCAGCATCGTTAAGACAATGTCCCTCCTTAACAAGCATCTGATAGGTAATGTCAGCTATCTTGTACAGTTAGTTGAGAAATGTGTATTGTAATCATGTTAATACAGGTACCAATATCTCATTTTCACTCTTGGGAGTTTAAGGGTTGTGGACTTAGCTTTATATACATAGTTCAAATAGTTACTATACTTTGGTATTTCTTGAATTGCCCGTTATTGTGTGATCAGTTTTGTTACAAAGTTTATAGGTAACATTTCATGTTTTGTATATTGATAAATATTGAATGGATATTGTACATGTACTATGTAGTCAATGTATATGTACTAATTTGGTTAGTGTAGACAATATTTACATGATTACTCAAGATGTTTATCAATTCAGTACATAGTGGATAATTTATGTACTTATTGGGTTGGTGTTGTTAATGGTTTAAACTGTTGATACAAAGTTAATACTTACAAATTGAATTGGTGTTACTCAAGTGGTTGATTATTTTAGTACATTGTACAAAGTTTATAATTATGTACTAATGGGATCAGTGTTACTCTTTCAAGTTTATGGTTTTGATAAAAAGTTGATATTTAGCTATTTTATCAGTGTTGCTTAAGTTGTTTATTGTTTTGGTACAAGGTTTTACCTATTGAGTCAAAGTTATTCATTGGCATATTAATTGTTTATTGGTTTGGTACACAGTAGATAGGTTCTTATTGGGTCAGAGTTACCCATATTGTTTGGTACACAGTAGATATTTACTTATTGGATCATAGTTACCTTTGTTGTTTATTGTCTGGTACACAGTAGATTTGTACCTTTTGGGTCAGTATACATGTACCTATATTGTTTTGGTGCACAATATTTGTACTTGTGGGTCAGTATACCCACATTGTTTTGATAAGCAGTAGAATGTACCTTTTGGGTCAGTATACCCAAATTTGTTTGGTTTTGATACACAGTAGATTTGTACCCTTTGGGTCAGTATCCCCAAATTTGTTTGGTTTTGGTACACAGTAGATTTGTACCCTTTGGGTCAGTATACCCAAATTTGTTTGGTTTTGGTACACAGTAGATTTGTACCTTTTGGGTCAGTATACCCAAATTTGTTTGGTTTTGGTACACAGTAGATTTGTACCTTTTGGGTCAGTATACCCAAATTTGTTTGGTTTTGGTACACAGTAGATTTGTACCTTTTGGGTCAGTATACCCAAATTTGTTTGGTTTTGGTACACAGTAGATTTGTACCTTTTGGGTCAGTATACCCAAATTTGTTTGGTTTTGGTACACAGTAGATTTGTACCTTTTGGGTCAGTATACCCAAATTCGTTTGGTTTTGGTACACAGTAGATTTGTACCTTTTGGGTCAGTATACCCAAATTTGTTTGGTTTTGGTACACAGTAGATTTGTACCTTTTGGGTCAGTATACCCAAATTTGTTTGGTTTTGGTACACAGTAGATTTATACCTTCTGGGTCAGTATACCCATATTGTTTTTTTGTTGGATGCTCATACTGACAATCAATTGGTTTTGGTACACAGTAGATTTGTACCTTTTGGGTCAGTATACCCAAATTTGTTTGGTTTTGGTACACAGTAGATTTGTACCTTTTGGGTCAGTATACCCAAATTTGTTTGGTTTTGGTACACAGTAGATTTATACCTTCTGGGTCAGTATACCCATATTGTTTTTTTGTTGGATGCTCCTACTGACAATCAATTGGCGTCGTATGAAGCTTTTCGGTTTATTGTTGGGTCGATGTTACACACATTGTTAATTGTTGGGTTTCAGTTACTTATATTGTTTATTGTTTGGGTGGGAGTTACCCATGTTTTTTATTGTTGGATGCTCATACTGACAATCAATTGGCGTCGTATGAAGCTTTTTGGTTTATTGTTGGGGCGATGTTACCCATATTGTTTATTGTTGGGTCGGAGTTACTTATATTGTTTATTGTTTGGGTCGGACTTGTCCATATTGTCTATTGTTGGGTCAGAGTTACCTTTATTGTTTATTGTTGCGTCAGATTTATCCATACTGTTTATGGTTCGGTCGGAATTACCCATGTTGTTTATTTATTGTTGGGTCAGAGTTACCCATATTGTTATCGAAGAGTCGGGTAACCCATATTGTTTATTGTTAGATCACAGTTACCCATATTGTCTATTGTAGGCAGGGAGTTACCCATATTGTTTATTTATTGTTGGGTCAGAGTTTTCTATATTGTTTATTGATGGGTCAGAGTGTCTATTGTTGTCTGCTCATAATGACAATTAATTGACGTCTTATGAAGCATATCTTTTCATTGTTGGGTCGGAGTTACCTATGTTGTTGATTATTTACTGCCTCTAATAACAATCAATAATTTTTTTTTTTTTATTGGCATCTTATGTAGCATATCATATCTGATTATGGTTGTGTCAGAATTACCCATATTGTTTTTATTCGCTTATAATGACAATCAACTTGATCAAATGGTGTCTTATGAAGCACATCTGTTGGTTGGGTCAAAGTTACTTATAGTGTTGATTGTTAATTGCTCGTAATAACATTCAAATTGTGTCTATAAAGCATATCTAACTTTTGGCACGGTTTTTTTCTATTGAAGCTAATATTAATGTCATTAATAGTAAATTCATTCTAAACAAAGTTTCTTTTGTCCTTTCTTTTGTTGTTGCATTGTTTGCTCATGTAGACCTAATTTTGCACCCCAGTTTTAAGGTTGTATCCTCCTTTGTGAGCACTTTGTACTTAGATGAGTAATGATAAAAGATTAACTTTAAAGTACATTGTAGATACATCCCGAACAATCAGTGAGAACACAGATCCTCAGGAAAGAATCCTTATAACCCTCATCATAACATTCCACTAATACCAGTTAAGAGGGAACTGAGATAATCTCCATAGCCTAGGGAAACAAATGAAGCTGTGCCTAATGCCGTGAATTTTATATATTATATCTATATTTAAAAGTTCAAAACTTGGTTGACACTTTTTGACTTTACCATGCAATAACCTTATATAAGATGCAGATACATGTATGTGCCAGCAAAACTGCAGCAGTGCTGCCATGGATGTGCCCTAGATCAGCTGAATGACCAGGATATCCACTAACGTTGGTTGAGAAAGCATCCATACTAGCTAGATCTTGAAACTTGGTTTCTTATAAAACATTTGCAGGTGAGTCAGCAAGCAAATTGTATTACAGATTCCAATTATCCACATCACAAATGATCCCCTTTTACAACTGACCTTTCTATTAATAAATTAAGGATAGGATTCTCACTTCTTCAGTTTTAAATACTTATGGGAGGGATATGTCCTTCAACAGGTAAACAATCCACTCTATATGCTAGGACTATCCAGTCAAAGGAATGAGTAATCTTGTTTGGAATCAAGATTAAAGATGTGACAAATTTGAACATGACAAAATCAGGATTAATGTTCCTTTAATGCAACAAATTAAATATTGTGTCTTTAATAATAAATATAATATATAGGGAAGGAATTTGTCCTTAAACAAAGTATTCTTACAAATAAAATCATGGGTATGTATCTTGCAAGGAAATATTTTATCGATGGCTTAAATAGGCTTTGGTATAGGCTAATGATACCCCTTCAATTAATTACCTCTGTACTATGCCTTTAGTAATAAGATTTTAAGACTTTAAACACCTTTAAGTTTGCTAGTTTAACATTAAGGCGACTTTCCATGCAATCTTATTGTAAGGATATTAGATGCTATTTACAAAATTCAGTATAATCTGGGAAGTTCACATTATATTCACGATTTGCTTAAGATCATAATAATATTAACCATCTCCTTGTAAAACTGATTCATACCACTGGAATAACCGCATGGTATGTTCCTCCATTAAAAGGAAATAATTCATGAAATTAATGTATACCACAGTTGGTTCTACAGTTCTAAGAGGAACAGTTGTTTTGCAGGTATTATTGGGATTGTTGAAGATTTTGTTCAATTTCTAATTCAAATCTATAATTTACAAATTGGAACTAAACAGTTAAAAGTAGTACAAGTAGGGAAAATGCTTGTAAACGCGGGTTATTTTTTTTCATCAACAGCAGTACCATTCAATTCCATACACTGTAAAAAAAAAATAGCTAGTTAAAGTCACTAAGGAGACTAGTAAATTTATTGTCTATACAATCATTACCTTAAAAGCAGTTTTACTAGGTATTGGTTATATTTACTAGATAAGATTAGTAAATCACTATCTTAGCCAGTAAACTGAAAGATCATTTATCATGACAAACGCTTTACAAGGCACACTAGCTAAATTCACTAGGTTAATTCTTTCAGTGTACTATACATGCTATAGCACTCAAATAACAGCATTTTAGTACTTGATGCACAATCATATCGTAACCAAACTCCTTAGAAACAGGAGAATGGCAACTTCTTGAATAAAGTACCATAGAAATATATCAAGGAGAAGATTGCATATCATTGAAACCTTGCAGCTTTTTAAAGTAAAATTTTGTCTGAAACAATATTTCTTAAATTCTGAACTATAACTTAGTTTTAACATGGATTGGGTACTTCATTGTAAATTAAGATTAAATAAAACAAAAAAGACTCGATTAATTTACAAAAAAGCATTAAGTGAGAAACAATTTCCATATCATTTTGTTGATAATCAAACAATTTTATAAAAAAAAAAAAGATATTTTTTTCAATCGTTTGAAAGGTTAAAAAATCGCACAAACGAATTTTATTAATCGTTCTTGATTTATTTTTTTTAATTGTACACACAAATTTCTACATATTTAAAAGATAAAAAAAGTAACATCAACGAATTTCGAAATTGTATAAACAAAGTTATGATCATATACAATCGCGAAAGAGAAGTTATTAGTCAAACAAACAAATGCAATTCAAAATAAAAAAAGAATTAATCAAATCTAGCATATTTTGCAAAATATTTAATGTAAAAAATAAACAAAAAATGATATCAACTAGAGGTACGTACCGTGAGCAATGAGCTCACTAATGCCTTATAATTGGTCACATTTCCCAGCTGGAAGTCGTAAACCGGTGGTAATCGGTGGTAATCCGTAGTGTAGCGATGTCCCAACATTGATCCACATGGGCCTAGTAGTCCTTGAAGTATCAGCCCCCCTCCGATAACCTTAGAATGAATGGACACTTGACGATGCTCGGCCATACATCGGAAAATACTTGAAAGATGTGTAAAACATGGCTTGTCGATGAAGCGCAATGGGGCATCGGTGGAGACATCACTGATTTTTAACTACAACTTATTTTCTACCGATGATCCCCACCGATTCGCCAAATGGCCTCAGTCACCGTCCGATTACTATAGGTGTAATTATTTCAACAGTTGTTGTATTTCAATTGTGGTTATTACCTATGTTTAATATTGAAATACACTCTCAACCACTATTTATGTTACGACTTACGGCTTTATATATTTAGCGGCGTAACATTGTGGGGCTCCTTAATCTGAATGTTGAACGAAAGACAACAGGATATAATTTGTTTTCAATATTTTATTAAATTTTATTCAATAAACATACAAAAATATTCTTCTTTGGCTCTGCGGTCCTCACCTGAAATAAAAACAAACCAACCACCCTTTCCAACAAGTGTTAATTTATAAACCACCCTTAACCTCAAACCCTTTAATAAATGCAAATAGACCTAATGCCTTCAGGTCTTGAATAAAGTTCCAACTAGTAATTTCTTCACTTAGTGAGTATAAATACAAAATGTCAGGTTATAGCAAACAACTAATTGTATAGGGACAAAAAGTTATGCTAATATCTCAATACAATGCGTCTAGCATTTGTTAACATTCAAAGGATGTAGCAAACAACTAATTGTATAGGGACAAAAAGTTATGCTAACATCTCAACAAAACTCAATACAATGCACCATGCATTTGTTAGTTTGTTGTTAGTAATAATGTCAGGAGTTATAAATATCAAGTTCAGGTCACTTCTTGTGCCTTAGTAAATACTACTCAACAATAAACAATAACGATGAGTTCAGACCACTACTTGCGTCTGAGTAAAATGAATGAATAAACGCAATCAAACGTTGCTAACAAATTCAGGTTAATAATTACCCATCATGTCAATTTGTCTCTCTGTCTAAAACAGAACCCTTTGTGATGGGGAGACTGCCTTGTTCGGAGTTGGTCCGTCAGGTAGACCTTTCCGTGGGTGAGACCGCAGGCGTCTGACCGTTAGACGCTGGGGGCTCGTATATAAAGCCTTTACAACCTTTATGACGTCAATTACTCAATGCATGAGATTTGGCGCCATAACGTCAAAGAGCTGGAAGACCTCGGATGCACTTAACTATTATACGCATCTGAGGTGTTCCGAATGTAGTTTACATCTTTTACCGCTTAGTATGAAAAGCAGAGTGTAATTGTAGGGTTTTACACTAATTATCAATGAATGGATTTATTAACTATAAAAATTATCAAAGGTAAGCACATTAGGTACTATGTAATTGCATTTATGATGCAGTCAATGGTTTATTTACGTTGCATATTCCTCAAAACATGAAGGAAATTCGGAATGAGGTGAACAATTCGCACCCAGATCATAATAAATCCCAAATAACATTAATGAATAATAACTGATAACTAATAATAAATGTCAACACATATCATTTATTCAATAATTCATCGAATCATTATTTTAACGATTCATATCACAAGAAACATCTTGTTTACTTATTCATCACAATAGTGGAGAATGCCAAATTCGTAACACGGCCCCCTTCTCTATTTAACATTCGTCCTCGAATGTCTACAAAAATATATCATGTAAAAATCTAAATTAATGTTCAATCAACAAAAACCTCAATATCTCGATCAACTAATTATCTCGAAATATTGTCTTCGGGATATCCAAGTTAAACTGTAAGTTCGCTTTATCGTAAGCAAACTTTAAATTGTATTTAACAAAAACAATTCTGTAAAAACACATAACATTGATTCAATCTATTACAATGCTCAAATTCAATAAGCACGACGCTTCGTCGTATTTTCAAAACGAAAGTAGATTTCGTGACATGTCTTCGTACGACTTATTAAAAGGCGTGACGTCATATAGGATCCGGGCCACAATTAAAGGGTGAAGGTCAAATGGCTAAAACGTAGCACATGTAGGAAATTCATATGCCTCCCTTTCAATGATAAAAATAAAAATAGCTCACATGTTTTAGATACTTTTGGGGTATAGAATAAAAGTAGAGTGTCTAAAGTTTACAATGATATGAAGCAAGGTGCATTTCAAGCAAAAATTATGCCCAGAAATATGAATTGAAAAGAGCATTCATTTGGTTTGTTTACACTTTTTTTGCCAAGCGAGAGCTATCCCGAGGTCATGACGTCAGAAGTTTATTAATAACCAGGGAATTCCACATTCAACACCCCTATTTCTGGATGTGAATATTTATCTAACATATTGCTCTATCATGTGGTCAAAGATATTTTGGAAATGAAGATTTTTAAAAAAGTTACAAAGAAAATAAAACACATGTTTTTACTATATAAGTCTATATGTAAGCTAATTGTGGTCCGGGTCCTTATGATGGGGTGTTTGAGGGTTTCCCCTGAATTTATTTTTAAAGATATGACAATGAAATTTTGACAGGAGGTGGGTTATGCATTTTGAAATAGTTTCATAAAATTTTTTTAAAAATATTTAAATATTTTAAAATTAATTTTTATAAAAATTAAAATTTTTTGAGTGATTGAAAAAATATTGAAATTATGCATCCCAGAATGCAATATTTCAGGGGAAATGTCGGTGAAAGAGGTCACATTAGTGCATCCATTGACCACGAAGATAGTTCCTTTTTAAAAATAGAAAAACTGTTTTGTAATGTGTATTTGCATGTGTATTCTTAATAAGGGGTCCCTTTGAAGTCATAGATGAAAGACGAGGTGTTTATTGGAAATGACAGACAAGCTATCCATTGATTTCCCCCACCCAAAATAAGGCGCAATAAGAAGGTGGTGATTGGGCCAATATTTACAATAACATGTGCATGGATTTATTTGCAGGAAACCGCACGTGGAAATGGGATTCAGGCTTTGCCCGACTCATAATTGCACATGCAGGCAGAGGTTGTGTATTGGAGTTTATAATTTCAGGTAAGTGGAAATTATGTTGTGTAAAAATATGTACTTTTCACTAAAATAGAAATGGGGGTTGATGGGTTTGTCATTTCAAGGAAGATGGGGGGGGGGGTATAGTTTGTAGTTTTTGACAAAAATATTGATCAGTAAGTAAGTAAGTATGTATGTATGTAGTATGTATGTATGTATGTATGTGTGTACATGTGTGCGTATGTGTATGATGTGTCTTATGTATTTATGTGGAAGTTTTAGGGTTGTGGCCTGGTGTTAATTTTTACACGTTTCTTATACGACTTTGTATAGTAGGTATCTTTTCGAATAATTTGGTTGGCCCTGAGAAGGGCCGTTTTGTCTTTGTCTTGGCAACTCATGTCTGGTAGTAGGTGTGATCCTCTGGATTGTCTCCCTTGGACTGTAGGTAGGTGGGTTTGGGATCAAGTTGCCCTTTGTTGTAGGTGCATCCGGGTTTGGTCTTTCCTTTTCTAGCCGCCGCATGTTGTTTTATTAGCGTAGCTTTTCTCTGCATTTCTCGCCTTTTAACTGCTTTTCTCTTTCTGTATTCTCTGCGATAGGCATATTCCTGGTCAATGCTTTTTAGGTACTGATGTGTGTGGCCGGACAGTGGCAATGTAATCTTTGCTGCTTTCATTGATGTTGCTAGTCCCGGACTGTTGTTTTGTCTTAAAATCTCAGCTGAGAGGATTCCTTCAGCATTTCTTGAATAGTTGGTGTGCTTAGGTAAAACTTCGCTGACTGCTCTGTTAAGACCCTCACATTTCTGAGTTGACGTGTTGAGTTTCATTTCCTCAATGGCACTTTGGCTAAGTCGCATCTCAAGAATGACTTTTAACAAGTGCTTGTCATTTTCATTCAGGTGCAGGGATGTCAGTTTGTTCGGGGCGAGGATATAAGACTGATTCCACCAGTTGTGTCTGTCTCCACCTTCACACACCACTGAATTCCTTCGACATTTTGAACAGTCTCCTGAGTAGCAGAGGATGGTACTTTCTACGACAAGAGGAAGTTTACTACAGATGATGTTGATGTCTCCAGTGTAGGTATCCATGAGTTTCTTATAGACTAAGCTGCACCGGGCCTTTACATCTTGTGCAAAAACTTTTCTCATGTCGTCTAACCTCGTTCTTGTTTTGCAGGGAAACATCTCGGGGCTGAAGTGGGCACTGCGACACTGCCGGAACTGGGCTCTGCTGACATGGGTTGGGTCGGCCAGTCGAGTGACTTGCCAGTCTGGATGAAAAATTCGCATGGCATCTTGGAATCCCTGGGCTGACCGGGCATCACCGTCTGTTGTGGCGTGCTTCACCTTGAACCCGTCCGCTGCCAGATCTTCGCCTATGGATTTAGCCATCTCGTACTCTGAAAGAGGTGAGAACATTTCAATATTAGCTGTGCAGTCTTCATGACCCCCCGGACAATGAACATCATAACCATTACCTCGAAGCCAGGTTCCAGTCCAGCAAAGTTTGTTCTGCATTGCTGCGCCAATAATATACTGTTTGTCGGTGTTGGTCTCGCATGCAATGGCGTAAGCTTGTGATGCATTGTAGCCTGGCTTTTTGCTGCTACCGAAGGTTATGGAGTTGTAGCGTCCATCTATGGCAATGTCCAGTTCCTCTGGATGTTCTTGACCTTTGACCTGGTTGATGGCCTTAACCAGTTGTCTCTTCTCACCCATGTCTTTTTTATTCAGGGCTAGAGTGGCTGTGTTGACCTGGTTGCTGGCCCTTTGCATGGAACTGCGGTTAGGAGGTGGAATGTCCAAGGCAGCTACCATTTCCCGACTGCGTCGATTCCCCATGGAGGTGTTCTGCAGGGCTAATTGAAAGTTCCAGTTGATACTGGCAGGATTAGGGCCTGGTTTGTTAAAGGTAGGAATTTCAGTGTATAATTTATAGTAATTTGTCTGAAAATTACATACCGTACATAGTAGTCTCTTCTGCCATCCAAACCCCCATTTCCTCTGTCCTGAGTATTCCCACACTGGAAAATTACAGTGCTTGGCCTGGTCAAAGTGGCATTTGGCTGCATCATTAAACATTTCCAAGACCAATGTTATGTCAACAATGCGGTTTCCCTCAAACTCATAAGACGTCTCTTCATTTTTTAGCTCCTGGCATGGCTCAGGTCTGGGACGAAGGATCGGTGTCCTTGAGATGTTTTCCTGGCCTTCAGCAAGGGGATGTGCTGTCTCGGTCTCTGGGGATCCCTGGATGTTTGACGCTGAACTTGAAGCTCCTGCGGCGTTTGACGTAGCCTGATGAGCCTTAATATAATGAGTGTTCCCTTTTTTAAATCCAAAATTAAGATTTTTTCTTCTTTTACGGTCACCTTTCATTGTTTTCATGTGTAGTGAAGAGTGGATTTGAAAGCAAGATTGAATTATGACAATGTTTATTTGGACACTTTTTTAGTGGTATTTACTGCAATATATTCCTTTGACAATCACCTGTCAAAACAGACTCCCATAGGGTATTAAGATTACCTATACAAAGACTCTTAGCCAATCAGCTGCACATGGCCCCTCTTCACAGTCAGGAAAAAGGATATGGGGGTGGGCTTAAAAATCTGTTTATTTTGAATGTTATGTACACTTTTATCAGTAGTGTGATACATCATTTGATTTATGAATAAATGTACTTTAAATGTTTACCCCTATTGTCACTCTCAGATTTTCATGATAGATTTTATATTTCTTAATTTAAGAAAATTTTATGAAAATGCAGGGTACAGATCATCAAATTACCTAGAAATCTAAAAATCTTGTATTTTACATATTTAAGAGTGTGTGTGTGTTTAAGAGGTATCAACAACTTACTTGTAATAATTAGTTCCTTTTATTGTCTAACAGTTTTTACATATTTCAATTTTAAAATTTCATACTTGCCATTTTTTGCCATTTTCTTTCCTGTATTGCCTTAGTATACACAATATGTAATTTTACATGTAGATATCAACCAATTTCAATCAAACTTGGTATATTAGTTAAGTAGTATCTAAGGATTTCAAATATGGCCTTAAAATTTTTTAATGAATTTTATGCCTCCATATAGGATCCGGGCCACAATTAAAGGGTGAAGGTCAAATGGCTAAAACGTAGCACATGTAGGAAATTCATATGCCTCCCTTTCAATGATAAAAATAAAAATAGCTCACATGTTTTAGATACTTTTGGGGTATAGAATAAAAGTAGAGTGTCTAAAGTTTACAATGATATGCAGCAAGGTGCATTTCAAGCAAAAATTATGCCTAGAAATATGAATTGAAAAGAGCATTCATTTGGTTTGTTTACACTTTTTTTGCCAAGCGAGAGCTATCCCGAGGTCATGACGTCAGAAGTTTATTAATAACCAGGGAATTCCACATTCAACACCCCTATTTCTGGATGTGAATATTTATCTGACACATTGCTCTATCATGTGGTCAAAGATATTTTGGAAATGAAGATTTTTAAAAAAGTTACAAAGAAAATAAAACACATGTTTTTACTATATAAGTCTATATGTAAGCTAATTGTGGTCCGGGTCCTTATGATGGGGTGTTTGAGGGTTTCCCCTGAATTTATTTTTAAAGATATGACAATGAAATTTTGACAGGAGGTGGGTTATGCATTTTGAAATAGTTTAATAAAATTTTTAAAAAAATATTTAAACATTTTAAAATTAATTTTTATAAAAATTAAAATTTTTTGAGTGATTGAAAAAAAATTTTAATTATGCATCCCAGAATGCAATATTTCAGGGGAATTGATATGTCGGTGAAAGAGGTCACATTAGTGCATCCATTGACCAGTCAAATAGTTCCTTTTTAAAAATAGAAAAACTGTTTTGTAATGTGTATTTGCATGTGTATTCTTAATAAGGGGTCCCTTTGAAGTCATAGATGAAAGACGAGGTGTTTATTGGAAATGACAGACAAGCTATCCATTGATTTCCCCCACCCAAAATGAGGCGCAATAAGAAGGTGGTGATTGGGCCAATATTTACAATAACATGTGCATGGATTTATTTGCAGGAAACCGCACGTGGAAATGGGATTCAGGCTTTGCCCGACTCATAATTGCACATGCAGGCAGAGGTTGTGTATTGGAGTTTATAATTTCAGGTAAGTGGAAATTATGTTGTGTAAAAATATGTACTTTTCACTAAAATAGAAATGGGGGTTGATGGGTTTGTCATTTCAAGGAAGATGGGGGGGGGTATAGTTTGTAGTTTTTGACAAAAATATTGATCAGTAAGTAAGTAAGTATGTATGTATGTAGTATGTATGTATGTATGTATGTGTGTGCGTATGTGTATGATGTGTCTTATGTATTTATGTGGAAGTTTTAGGGTTGTGGCCTGGTGTTAATTTTTACACGTTTCTTATACGACTTTGTATAGTAGGTATCTTTTCGAATAATTTGGTTGGCCCTGAGAAGGGCCGTTTTGTCTTCGTCTTGGCAACTCATGTCTGGTAGTAGGTGTGATCCTCTGGATTGTCTCCCTTGGACTGTAGGTAGGTGGGTTTGGGATCAAGTTGCCCTTTGTTGTAGGTGCATCCGGGTTTGGTCTTTCCTTTTCTAGCCGCCGCATGTTGTTTTATTAGAGTAGCTTTTCTCTGCATTTCTCGCCTTTTAACTGCTTTTCTCTTTCTGTATTGTCTGCGATAGGCATATTCCTGGTCAATGCTTTTTAGGTACTGATGTGTGTGGCCGGACAGTGGCAATGTAATCTTTGCTGCTTTCATTGATGTTGCTAGTCCCGGACTGTTGTTTTGTCTTAAAATCTCAGCTGAGAGGATTCCTTCAGCATTTCTTGAATAATTGGTGTGCTTAGGTAAAACTTCGCTGACTGCTCTGTTAAGACCCTCACATTTCTGAGTTGACGTGTTGAGTTTCATTTCCTCAATGGCACTTTGGCTAAGTCGCATCTCAAGAATGACTTTTAACAAGTGCTTGTCATTTTCATTCAGGTGCAGGGATGTCAGTTTGTTCGGGGCGAGGATATAAGACTGATTCCACCAGTTGTGTCTGTCTCCACCTTCACACACCACTGAATTCCTTCGACATTTTGAACAGTCTCCTGAGTAGCAGAGGATGGTACTTTCTACGACAAGAGGAAGTTTACTACAGATGATGTTGATGTCTCCAGTGTAGGTATCCATGAGTTTCTTATAGACTAAGCTGCACCGGGCCTTTACATCTTGTGCAAAAACTTTTCTCATGTCATCTAACCTCCTTCTTGTTTTGCAGGGAAACATCTCGGGGCTGAAGTGGGCACTGCGACACTGCCGGAACTGGGCTCTGCTGACATGGGTTGGGTCGGCCAGTCGAGTGACTTGCCAGTCTGGATGAAAAATTCGCATGGCATCTTGGAATCCCTGGGCTGACCGGGCATCACCGTCTGTTGTGGCGTGCTTCACCTTGAACCCGTCCGCTGCCAGATCTTCGCCTATGGATTTAGCCATCTCGTACTCTGAAAGAGGTGAGAACATTTCAATATTAGCTGTGCAGTCTTCATGACCCCCCGGACAATGAACATCATAACCATTACCTCGAAGCCAGGTTCCAGTCCAGCAAAGTTTGTTCTGCATTGCCGCGCCAATAATATACTGTTTGTCGGTGTTGGTCTCGCATGCAATGGCGTAAGCTTGTGATGCATTGTAGCCTGGCTTTTTGCTGCTACCGAAGGTTATGGAGTTGTAGCGTCCATCTATGGCAATGTCCAGTTCCTCTGGATGTTCTTGACCTTTGACCTGGTTGATGGCCTTAACCAGTTGTCTCTTCTCACCCATGTCTTTTTTATTCAGGGCTAGAGTGGCTGTGTTGACCTGGTTGCTGGCCCTTTGCATGGAACTGCGGTTAGGAGGTGGAATGTCCAAGGCAGCTACCATTTCCCGACTGCGTCGATTCCCCATGGAGGTGTTCTGCAGGGCTAATTGAAAGTTCCAGTTGATACTGGCAGGATTAGGGCCTGGTTTGTTAAAGGTAGGAATTTCAGTGTATAATTTATAGTAATTTGTTTGAAAATTACATACCGTACACAGTAGTCTCTTCTGCCATCCAAACCCCCATTTCCTCTGTCCTGAGTATTCCCACACTGGAAAATTACAGTGCTTGGCCTGGTCAAAGTGGCATTTGGCTGCATCATTAAACATTTCCAAGACCAATGTTATGTCAACAATGCGGTTTCCCTCAAATTCATAAGACGTCTCTTCATTTTTTAGCTCCTGGCATGGCTCAGGTCTGGGACGAAGGATCGGTGTCCTTGAGATGTTTTCCTGGCCTTCAGCAAGGGGATGTGCTGTCTCAGTCTCTGGGGATCCCTGGATGTTTGACGCTGAACTTGAAGCTCCTGCGGCGTTTGACGTAGCCTGATGAGCCTTAATATAATGAGTGTTCCCTTTTTTAAATCCAAAATTAAGATTTTTTCTTCTTTTACGGTCACCTTTCATTGTTTTCATGTGTAGTGAAGAGTGGATTTGAAAGCAAGATTGAATTATGACAATGTTTATTTGGACACTTTTTAGTGGTATTTACTGCAATATATTCCTTTGACAATCACCTGTCAAAACAGACTCCCATAGGGTATTAAGATTACCTATACAAAGACTCTTAGCCAATCAGCTGCACATGGCCCCTCTTCACAGTCAGGAAAAAGGATATGGGGGTGGGCTTAAAAATCTGTTTATTTTGAATGTTATGTACACTTTTATCAGTAATGTGATACATCATTTGATTTATGAATAAATGTACTTTAAATGTTTACCCCTATTGTCACTCTCAGATTTTCATGATAGATTTTATATTTCTTAATTTAAGAAAATTTTGTAAAAATGCAGGGTACAGATCATCAAATTACCTAGAAATCTAAAAATCTTGTATTTTACATATTTAAGAGTGTGTGTGTGTTTAAGAGGTATCAACAACTTACTTGTAATAATTAGTTCCTTTTATTGTCTAACAGTTTTTACATATTTCAATTTTAAAATTTCATACTTGCCATTTTTTGCCATTTTCTTTCCAGTATTGCCTTAGTATACACAATATGTAATTTTACATGTAGATATCAACCAATTTCAATCAAACTTGGTATATTAGTTAAGTAGTATCTAAGGATTTCAAATATGGCCTTAAAATTTTTTAATGAATTTTATGCCCCCATATAGGATCCGGGCCACAATTAAAGGGTGAAGGTCAAATGGCTAAAACGTAGCACATGTAGGAAATTCATATGCCTCCCTTTCAATGATAAAAATAAAAATAGCTCACATGTTTTAGATACTTTTGGGGTATAGAATAAAAGTACAGTGTCTAAAGTTTACAATGATATGAAGCAAGGTGCATTTCAAGCAAAAATTATGCCCAGAAATATGAATTGAAAAGAGCATTCATTTGGTTTGTTTACACTTTTTTTGCCAAGCGAGAGCTATCCCGAGGTCATGACGTCAGAAGTTTATTAATAACCAGGGAATTCCACATTCAACACCCCTATTTCTGGATGTGAATATTTATCTAACATATTGCTCTATCATGTGGTCAAAGATATTTTGGAAATGAAGGTTTTTAAAAAAGTTACAAAGAAAATAAAACACATGTTTTTACTATATAAGTCTATATGTAAGCTAATTGTGGTCCGGGTCCAAATCCTCATGCTGAGAAATGAATCACCACTGAATTTTCACAAAGTTCGTCCAAACTACTTGCAAAAATTGGACGAAATACAATCTTCAGTAAGTAAAATATGAATACTCGTTATAAATTACATTTGATCTGACTGTAACTTACAGTGTAAGCAGGTCTATTTATCATTTTATGCGTTGTTTTGGAGCATATGTGCAAAAACAACAACTGCACAATTTAAATTGACATCAGTCAAACATTCTGTGAAGTATAAATACGTCACAATAATTCTATCTGTTTCATTGCTAATCCATATTTTTTAGGATTCCCATTATCTGAGGTATTCTCAACAACATGACATGTAGCGATGTACGAAGAGAAAAATCAAAGGTAAGTAAAGGTAAGTTGAACTATATTTCACTGATGCATAAATATCAATCAATCATTGTAATAAGATTCATAATATGACTGCTTGATGCATAGAATGCATGAAGTAAGTGCATGAATATAGTTAGATATCATAGATCAAATATTTACAGATCATCGAAAGTATAAAAACTCAACATATAAATCTCTTCTCATTTTCGCAAGAATGTTCAAGAAAACAATAAAAATTACATGCGAAAAATCAGCAAATGTCAAATATTCATATTATCTAGCTACTTCAAAAACGTTGGTTTATTCTCACCAACAGTTTCATTGTTTGTTACATTTTCAGTTTGTTTTGTAGGGATATCAACATGATCAAAGGGCAGAGCAGATTTACCACAAGATCTGGTTGTAACAGAACAGTTTTCAGGTAAATTTAAGCTCTTAGTGTTTTCGTTAGGATCTAAACTAACAATGTTGTTTACCTCCTTGCCCATAGTCCCTGTCAGATAAATTAGGTGAACTTGTTAGGGCACGCTTTAGCTTGTCAAAAGATTTGTGACAATCTTCGTCCCAAACAAATTTATGACTTAGTTCAGTCAGTTTCATAGTTGCCAACCTCCAGCATGTAAAAATCTGGTCATGACCAGATTTGGAAAGTAAAAAATCTGGTCATAACGCGTAACGACATTCACGACATATTTACCATGATTAAATTTTATACATATATATACAAAGTATTTGTGTATTGAGAATTCTTTTATTGAAAAAGGATTTAATTTATTATGACAAAAAATTCATACATAATTTGATTAAAATTTACATGTTAAAAATGAAAATTGAAGTTTTCATATTTCAGTATTGACCTGAAGTAAGTGTGCATTTTTTTTAAAAGGCTTTTCAGTTTCTGCTAAATTTGAAAGTATACCAATTTCAGTTTTAAAGTTATTTTTCCTCTATCTTAATTAAACAACTACTGCAATATGTTTTAAATGTGAAGTTAGGCCTACACTGTCTTCGATCACTTTATTTTATCTAGAATGAAAGTTTTTTTCCCCAAGATTCCTTGATATGTACATAAATATCGTTTCTCTTTTTCTTGGTTCAATCAGAGACATGTGTTTGGTTCAATTTGTTCCTGCTGGCCCTGATAACGATCTAGTTCTATCAGAAGCCATTTTAATTGACTTCAAACATTGATTTGTCAAAACAACACCCAGTTAATTGTTTACACCTGCACTGATAATTAATCCATCGGCATTGTTTACGTAGATCTAAGCCTGGGTTGTAACTGGAAGTTAAAAGTGCAACCTAATTTACGAACCAAATCCGGAAAATCGGGGGATTTTCGGGTTGTTCGGCAAAAATCGGGTGATAAGCATGACCCGTCGGGTCATAAAAAATAATCGGGTTACGGGTTGAAAAATCGGGTGTGACCCGACGAAATCGGGTGAGTTGGCAACTATGGTCAGTTTGTGCAAGGGTCTAGCCTTATCAGAAAATTTAATTGAGAAACTACTCTGAAATTCTATGAACAATTTTCTTAATTTTTGCTGTTGTTCTTGATCAATGTTTTTACAAGAATTCTCAAACACAGACTTCAAATGTTCAGGAAAATTTTCATTTGTTTTCATTTCATGTTTTGTCAAAACACTTATTGATTGGGGAGTACTTTCAATGATCTCTGAAGTGTCTTCTAAATTTGCCACAACAGTCCCTTTGAAAATTTTGGCACTCTTATCACCTAAGTTCATGTATCGAACAGGTACTTTATCAGTTTCAACTTTTGCCAAAATCTTGGGAACTAATACACCATGTTCATCTAAAAATTTTGCCACAGGCTTTAACAAAGTAACCTTGTCATTAAATAATGGGTTTTCCACTTTAGCCGGGGCAATAAATTCACTGAGAGGGGGAATCTCTATAGTTTCTGCCAAAACTACCTTACAACATTGCTTATTCAAAGCTTCATGTGTAAAGCAAGAAATGTCTATCCCCTTTATTCTAAGTTTCATTTTGTTCAACAGAACATCACAGTTGTGGTCTTTCATAAAATCTAAACCCAAAATACATTCGTTTTGGATATTAGCCACTAAAACACTATGATTCACAGTAACATCTCCCACACATATTTTCACTAGGCATTCCCCTAGGACAGATATTTTCTCCCCACTAACAGAGGTTAGATTTACAAATGAAGGGTTCAAATCTATTATGCCCCCCTTCGAAGAAGGGAGGGCATATTGCTTTGCTGCTGTCTGTCGGTCGGTCGGTCGGTCTGTCGGTCGGTCTGTCGGTCCACTTAGTTTCCGTTCATTTTCTTCGCAACCCTTGCACATACTGAAATGAAATTTGGTATACAGATATATCACATGAATATCTAGATCAAGTTCTGTTTTGGATACGATCGCACCATTGTTGTCAGAGTTATGCCCCTTGTACTTGGAAAAATTCCACTTATTTGCAGTTTCCGTTCATTTTCTTCGCAACCGTTGCACACACTGAAATGAAATTTTGTATACTGATATATCACATAAATTTCTAGGTCACGTTCTGTTTTGGGTACGATCGCTCCATTTTTGACTGAGTTATGCCCCTTGGACATAGAAAAATTTCAATTATTTGCAGTTTCCGTTCATTTTCTTCGCAACCATTGCACACACTGAAATGAAATTTTGTATACAGATATATCACATGAATATCTAGGTCAAGTTCTGTTTTGTATACGATCACACCATTTTTGATAGTGTTATGCCCCTTGGACTTAGAAAAATTCCAATTATTTGCAGTTTCCATTCATTTTCTTTGCAGAAGTTGCACATGTTTAAATGAAATTTGGTATACAGATTTATCATAAAAATATCTAGGTCAAGTTTTTTGGGGGGTTACCATTGACCCATTTTTGACAGAGTTATGCCCTTTTGGATTTAGAAAAATTTCCAATTTTGGGGGAGGGGGGCATAAGTGTTTTACAAACATCTCTTGTTTCTCCTTTAACTCTGAACTGTCTGCAAAATCGGAGCTAATAATTGTTACACTAGCTCCTGTGTCAACCATCATTGTAGTTCGAATGTTCTCAATTTTGCCCACTACAAAAATTCCTTCACCACACCCCTTTATATCACCTACTCTCTCATTTTTAGGTGCATTTTCACACACAATTTTCTCAACATCATTTTCTGATTTATTGTTCTCAATATCATTTCCTAGTTTATTGTTCGTCAAAGTTTCATTCTCAGGTACATTAACTGTCTTTTGACATGTTTGAGGACTCTTTTTAATTTGCTCATTTCTTCCAGCAGGAAGAGGTCCTCTTGTATAAACTTTGTTTAACATTGAATGGGGCCTACCCCTGCGCTTTGTCGACTTCCGCCCCCTGAATTCGACACGGGAAAGTTTCCCTGATTTGAGGATTGGAAGCGACCATTTTGAGATTGTCTATTTTGGTAAGCATTTCTTCTCTCAAAATTATTTGCATTGTATGGCTGCCTAACTTGAAATAGATTGTTCTGTCGATCATTTTGTGCATTCCTGAACCGAGGATGCACCTCGCTTGAATGAGAAAAGTTAGGTCTTGAATTAAGACCATCTTTAAGGAGTGATCTAATCTCTTTTGTAAGTGATTGGAGATCATCTCTTAAGACCCTATTTTCTTGTTTGATTGAGGCGAGGAGATTGGTATCCATTTCTGGATGTATGGCATTGACAACTTTTACCCTCTGTGCATCAGCCAGTTTGTGGGTTTCAAGTCTTATAGCCAATATCTCAGCCTCATTAATGTCTCTGGGTCTACTTTCTCTCAAGCGAAGGCGCATATCCGGATCAGGAAGTGCATCTATGAAGTGATCTAATGATAGAACATTTGTCAAGTTTGAGTCGGCAGTAGGATATGCTTGCCTAGTAAGTTTCTTGATAGATTGTGCAAGTTCAGATAAAGATTCTTTGTCACCCTTGGTTTTTGTCTTTAACTTGGCTCTGAACATTTCAGATCGTTCAACTGAACCATATCGCCTATCAAGAATCTTGACTAGGGAAACATAATCTCTGCGCTGAACTTCGTTAAGTTCACTTAAAAGTGCACGAGCCCCTCCCGCTAAACTGCTAGCTAGGTATAGTGACTTTGCCCTGTAATTCCAACCATGTAAATCGACCAAGATTTCGAATTGGGCTAGATAATCCCCAAAATCTTCTGACCCATCAAATGTAGGTGGTTTAATAGATACAATAGGTTTGGAATTGAAAGGGGAAGGAACTCTATTTCCATTGTAATTTATCTCCCTTGCAGAAGCATTTATTTGACTGATACTTTCCCCAGCCCCAATGACAGGAGACTGATCATGAAAATCCAGGGACTCTCTACACCCATGCACTTGATATCTGATTGCATTATCTTTGGGGGTCCCCTTTTGTTTTAACTCATCAACTTGTTCTTGTAATTGACGAGAATCTCGTCTCATGTTTGACAATTGTTCATCTATGTCTTGTCTCATGTTTAAGACTTCTTTGTTCATCATTTCTACAGCTCTTAACAAAAGTTCATTTATATTTTCAGCCTTGTCAGAGCCTGATTTCTGTATAGGAGAAGAGGTACCGGACCGTTGATACTCATCACAAGTGATGTCATCATTCAGATCGCAGGACCTGCACCCATTCTCCTCAGAAGCTTCAAATTGGCTGTTATTATTTGACATTTTGACTTTTGTTATTGGCTATTGCAACACAAATTTATGTGTTTATTTTTCAATGTGCTTGTCGTTGTCAATAGACTTAACAAGACTTACGAGTCAATATTTTAAGATCCTGATGTAGACTTTCGATCAACCAGAATAAAAGGAAGACTTTATCCCACTTCTGACACCAATTGTTACGACTTACGGCTTTATATATTTAGCGGCGGAACATTGTGGGGCTCCTTAATCTGAATGTTGAACGAAAGACAACAGGATATAATTTGTTTTCAATATTTTATTAAATTTTATTCAATAAACATACAAAAATATTCTTCTTTGGCTCTGCGGTCCTCACCTGAAATAAAAACAAACCAACCACCCTTTCCAACAAGTGTTAATTTATAAACCACCCTTAACCTCAAACCCTTTAATAAATGCAAATAGACCTAATGCCTTCAGGTCTTGAATAAAGTTCCAACTAGTAATTTCTTCACTTAGTGAGTATAAATACAAAATGTCAGGTTATAGCAAACAACTAATTGTATAGGGACAAAAAGTTATGCTAATATCTCAATACAATGCGTCTAGCATTTGTTAACATTCAAAGGATGTAGCAAACAACTAATTGTATAGGGACAAAAAGTTATGCTAACATCTCAACAAAACTCAATACAATGCACCATGCATTTGTTAGTTTGTTGTTAGTAATAATGTCAGGAGTTATAAATATCAAGTTCAGGTCACTTCTTGTGCCTTAGTAAATACTACTCAACAATAAACAATAACGATGAGTTCAGACCACTACTTGCGTCTGAGTAAAATGAATGAATAAACGCAATCAAACGTTGCTAACAAATTCAGGTTAATAATTACCCATCATGTCAATTTGTCTCTCTGTCTAAAACAGAACCCTTTGTGATGGGGAGACTGCCTTGTTCGGAGTTGGTCCGTCAGGTAGACCTTTCCGTGGGTGAGACCGCAGGCGTCTGACCGTTAGACGCTGGGGGCTCGTATATAAAGCCTTTACAACCTTTATGACGTCAATTACTCAATGCATGAGATTTGGCGCCATAACGTCAAAGAGCTGGAAGACCTCGGATGCACTTAACTATTATACGCATCTGAGGTGTTCCGAATGTAGTTTACATCTTTTACCGCTTAGTATGAAAAGCAGAGTGTAATTGTAGGGTTTTACACTAATTATCAATGAATGGATTTATTAACTATAAAAATTATCAAAGGTAAGCACATTAGGTACTATGTAATTGCATTTATGATGCAGTCAATGGTTTATTTACGTTGCATATTCCTCAAAACATGAAGGAAATTCGGAATGAGGTGAACAATTTGCACCCAGATCATAATAAATCCCAAATAACATTAATGAATAATAACTGATAACTAATAATAAATGTCAACACATATCATTTATTCAATAATTCATCGAATCATTATTTTAACGATTCATATCACAAGAAACATCTTGTTTACTTATTCATCACAATAGTGGAGAATGCCAAATTCGTAACATTTATATGATTTATATAATCATTTCAAAAGTGGTTGTATTTCAATAGTGGTAACTAACTATGTTTGCTATTGAAATGCACTCTCAACCACTATTGATATAATTATTTCAATAGTGGTCGTATTTCAATAGTGTTGTAACACAGCAGGTTAACAAATGGATATACGTATGTGTGTAGGTGGTCAGTTCTGATCATATTTAATACCAATGAGTGTATTTTAGGGTTAAATTCAAAGTTCCTTTGATCTGAAGTACAATCTAATTTTCACGGTATCTGATTTTCGATCCATATAAAGTCACGTATTAAAAGATTGAGGGGCAAAATGAAAACCATCTATCCTTCTGTGTTCAATAAACCAGAAGTGAAAAAAGAATTAGATAGATTACACGATCAGTACGTACTGGTTCCTGCCGACAAAGCAGGTAACAACATTGTCTTCGTTTGTAAGGCTCATTATATTAATTGCATTTTAGAAGGACTTGGATTTAATTCTACGAGTGGTAATCCTACTTATACATATACTACTCTTTCTAAGGAAGAAATCCTTCAAAATCACCTGTCAGTTTTGAATACTTTTAATATTCCACAGAGCCAAAATGAATTTGAACTACCTTATATATATTGGATTCCGAAACTTCATAAGGATCCTTACAAACAAAGATACATTGCAGGTTCCAGTAAATGTTCAACCAAGCCTCTTTCGTTACTTCTCACTAAAATATTGACAGTAGTGAAGGAAAAACTTCAAGAGTACTGTACAACTATATATTCAAGAAGTGGTGTAAATCAGATGTGGATACTTAAAAATTCTAAAGAACTTTTGGACAATTTGAAATCACAAGACTTTACAAAAATCAACAGCATAAAAACTTACGACTTTTCAACTTTATACACAACAATTCCGCACGACAAATTAAAATCCAGGCTTTTTGATATCATTGACAGCTGTTTCTTCAACAAAAATGGAACTCGTAAGTTTACTTACCTCGTCATTGGTCATTTGAAAAATTATTTTGTTAAAACAGATTCTGATTGTACACATAAGTACTCTGAAGTTGACATCAAGAAGATGCTTGAGTTTCTGATTGACAATATCTATGTGGTTTTTGGAGACCAGGTATTCCAACAATCTATTGGAATTCCCATGGGTACAAATTGCGCTCCGTTATTAGCAGACTTACTTTTATATTCATATGAAGCAGAATTTATGCAAAATCTTTTGCGTGAAAAGAAAAAAACACTTGCTGTGGCCTTCAACTCGACATTTAGATATATCGACGACGTATTGTCAATTAATAATGATAATTTCCATTCCTACGTCGACACGATATATCCTGGTGAGCTTGAGATAAAAGATACCACAGAGTCCAACACATCTGCTTCATACTTGGATATTTTACTTGAAAAAGACACAAATGGTAATCTAACAACCAAGCTATATGATAAACGTGATGACTTTAACTTTTCTATCGTCAACTTCCCTTACTTATGCAGCAATATACCTTCATCACCTGCATACGGAGTATTTATACCTCATTTGATTCGATACGTAAGAGCATGCTCTACGTATGAACAATTTCTTAAACGAGGTAAATTATTGACAAGCAAGTTGATGAAACAAGAATATCAACAGTCTCGTTTAAAGTCATCATTTCGTAAATTCTATGGTCGATACAATGACCTTGTCAGCAAATACAATTTATCATTGAATGAAATGCTGACTGACGTTTTTCATACCAATTGTTAGTCCATTATTTATACACTGAATTGACTACGGATTTTTTCCGTTATTTCCTGATTATGACAACGAGCACACGGCGGGTGTGACCGGTCAGCAGGGGATGCTCACTCCTCCATGGCACCTGATCCCACCTCTGATGTTTCGGAGGTCCGTGTTTGCTCTGCTCTTGTTTTGTATATTTGTTTAATGGACGTTGAGATTGAATACTGTTCGTTATTTCCATATCCTTATCCTACCAATCACTTTTAACCCCTTTTATATATATTTCGTAAAACTTCAAAATAAATCATGAATCATTTAATTCTACATGCAAAATTAATCCAAAAAGTGGAAAAGCATGATTTTCGGAAGAAATAAATCTCACAAAGTGAATTCGATTAGTGCACATGCATGTATGGCGGCAATAAACACTTAAAATATAGAGCGTTTTATTTAAAACTTAATGCGATATAAACTGTAATATACTCACGTAATTCTAATAATGTATATCAGTTGTAAAACATCTATACCACTTTAAATAAACTCCAATATATACACAAATTTATTAAAGGATGAGTCATCATGATGATTGTATAAATGATAGGCATGATAAGCCATCACTAGGTTGAAACAACAGCTGATTAATTTTGTCACAAGTCTGGGCACCTCCCACCACACAATATCAAGAAATCCAAAGAAGATGAAAAGGCAGATCCACATCAGTACTAGGAATGCTATTGCCAAAGAGAAACATGTTTCGTCATGTATATCATACATGAAGAATTTCTCATTTTCCAAGTATAAAATAGTAATTCCACTGACGAATCAAATGCAGTTGTAAATAATCGCAACAGATATATAATTTTAATATTATCTTCTTCTCCGACTTTAATTCCACCTCTCCAAAAAAATAATTAAAATTGGAAAAGTCAATAAATCAGCAGCAAGCTCAAACAAATATATATCAACCATTCTTTGTCACAAATAACTTTAGATATTTTTGAAAGACATATATTTTTTTAAAGACCTATCTGACAACACGTTCCAGACTGAAAATGAAAATGAATTGAATCTACAGAAAATAGAGGTTTAAATATTACAACAAGTCATTGATTTGAGTTCTACATCCCACTTTTTAAATTAAAAAAAAAAAGATTTATGATCATGAGCACATTATGACTATATGTGCAGGAGTAGGGAAGAATGTGGTGTGAGGTGGGGATCCGAAATCCCATAGAAGTATGCAGATTTATGAAAGGTACTAGTACATTGTAATGGAACTAAAATGAGTCTATACCACCCCCCCCCCCCCCCCCACACACACACCTGAAATGGTGGTTAGAAGATTTTAAGAATTTTTCAAGAGTAAAAAATAAAATTAATTGCTTTTACATTTATTATGAAAAACATTGTGTTGCATTACTTATTAAACTAACCTTGCATAGTTTTTTTATCACGTCGAGATTGTTTGAACAGATACAGTAAGTTAGAATTAAGTTGTTATAAATATTTCACGAAAGTTCGTATATACAGATTACCTTTTACTGTCTGAAATGATACAAAATAAATTCTTAAATTTTTTATGTTACTGATGTCGGACGTAAACAAGCATGATTTAAAATGACATGTTTTTTTTAATCTTTTATATTTCATATACATACGTTAGTTTTCTACCTCAGATATTTAGCTCTACAGGTCAATGACTGGAAGTGTATACAGGGGCTGACAAATAGATTTTTTTAAGGCAGCATTCCAATGGCAAGTACATGGTCAAAATTGACTTGCCCTACCTGAATTTTTGCTTGCCCTACCACAAACTATTTCTGTAATTATAGATATTTCCATAAAGAGGAAGACAAATGCTGAGTAAGCCCCCTTGCCCCCTTGCCCAGCTTTAAAATGGCCTACAAATAAATTCTATCTTTTTGATAAGTCACTTGCCCACGGGCAAGTGGTTGATAAAATTCCACTTGCTCACCCCTAAAATTCACTAGCCCCGGGCGTCGGGCAATGGGATTTGTCATCCCCAGTGTATATAAGATTTATTTGTACACGAATCAAATGTTCTATGAATTTTAATTGAACAGGGAAATTAATGCAAATGAATAACATTTTCTTTCATTATTTATCTAAAAATCACGGTGTTTACTAAGCTTAAGTAATTAACAATTATACAAGTAATATTGTTTTCAGAATTGCATACTTGCAGGTTTGAAATCGAACAAAGCTAAAAGTTAGCAAAAGACAAAATCATTTTTTATTCTTTTTGTTTTTTTTTAAATTGTTGAAAAGTTGCAATTACTTACCTACCGAATACCTTATTATATTCTTTGGAAAAATGTTTATTTGTATCTACTAAAGTTTTTGGTTTATACAGTTAAATGAAACGGAAAACGAAAATCTTATCATGTTTTTCCCATTCTTTAAACCATGTATTCAAAAGATGATTTTTTTTTCTTTCGGTGTATCAGTTACTTTTAAGTTCACTTGTCATGAAGAGAAATAGAAAAATCACAAAAATACTTCAAAAATCGTCGTATATAGAATTCATCAATTGAACAGTATTAAGCAATATTACTAAAGAATAAATTCTTTTTCATTCAATTGACATTAAATATTAAGTCCATATTTCATAAACAAAAAATATAGGAAAATGAACTCAATTTTTTTAAAAATACAATTTTCCACTCTAAATGTTTAAATCAAATAATTTTAAAGTATTTGTCAAAATGTTATCAATCTTAGATATATTATGATGAAGAACATACCCAAATGATTGCAAAAAGTTATAGAATACGTACCTTTCCCAGCAAACTAATGAGAATTTGTTATTTAAATGACGAAAAATGAAATCCATTTATAAAAACAATTACCAAAGAATTTGGATGGGAGACATAACAGAATCCTGGAAAACTTGACCAGAAATGCAATTCAATAAATGATTACAAAACAGTGGTCTCCCAGCCGCAATATTTTTACAACATACAGATGTGATAATGCAGTAAAATACAACATCAAACTTTATTGGAAACAAAAGTGGTGCATAAAAAGCGCCATCAATCCAACGGGTTGAAGCACAACTCAAGATGTTGCCTTGGTAAAATCTCACATATGATATAAAATGTTAAATTGTAAAAAAAAAAATGGTTGGTATTTGAAGCTAATGAACATCATGCACATACAAACAGGTCTAGGATATTTACTCAAAACGCTTGGGGGCAAAACTCGGTCTGCAAGGATTTAAATACTAGTAGACCTAACATATAAGAGTCTTCTTGTTTGTTAACACTATTGGTATTACTCATATATCATGGCCTTGCATAAGAAAGCCAACACAAAATTCTGAACAGGAAGTAACGAGTGATGGATGGAAATCAGCAACTTAATTATAAATGATGTGAAACTTGCCCTAATGTATATAAAATTAAGTAAACAATTCTGAAAGATAATAGGGCATAAAAATTGTGAATCATTTAAAACTAACCTTGATACATTTACATAATTGAGAGTTCAAGGAATGAACCAGCCGAAAATCAATGGAATCTGGAAACAAGCTGACAACTTCTATGCCTACTAAGATTTAAGATGAAAAATATGTACAAAGGTAAACCTGAATGCAACATATGAATGCCTTGCAATACATAAAAATTTTGGGACATAGTCACCCAATTCTGACCCAATTTAGAAATATACAGTGTAACCTTCTCACGTTATTTGACAGACTACACCTCAAATAATACAACACCTCAAATAATACACCACTTCTGCTGTAAACAGGCTAGCTTAATATCTTCAGCTAATAACAAATTATGTAACCAACAGGCATACCTTAATGTGAATGTGATCAATGAAGTGATGTAATTTTTGTTAACTATATATATGTTATATGCTATGCAATATATCCCTATCAAAGACATTAAAAACCGCACAGAAAAAACCATAGACGAGTAACTAGGGAAAACCTGTGTCCGTCGCTATGTAAATAATGTCTCAAGGGAGAATGCCGGTGTAACGACGAAAAGTGACCCCCGTAGAATATTGACCGGGGGTCATTTTTCTACGTAGAAATTTGACCCCCTGGTCAATATTCTACGTAGAAAAATTACCCCTTTTTCTGTAGAAATCATGGCCTTGGGGTCATATTTCTCCGTGTGCATTGTAGAAAATTGACCCCGTAGAATAATGACTCCCTGTCATTTTTGATGCCAAAACAATTCATTTTAGAAGGAATATTCTTATTAGGCATATGCAAGCGGGTTATATCAAGCTGACTTATGCTTTAAAGTGTTAATTTCTGAAAGCTTTTAAGCTAAAATAACGAAATTAAAGCGATAAAATACCTTGCATTAATGATACAATCTGTTTATCTCCACTAGAGAAAAACGGTATCAAAATGTTCTAACCCAAAGGCTATAGGAGCAAAGATACGAGAATTCATAGAAACTTTTATTAAATTTTATACCAGTAATTTTATACCAGTAAATAAGTTTCCACAGTTGCCATTTTAATTCAAAAAAGGGTTATTTCCAAACTTCCTCCACAGTTCGTTTGTACCAAACCAAATCTCAAATCTCGGTGTGCGGAGAGGCAGATGACTATGGGTAGTATTGGTCATTTCTAGCTGACAGGTATTGTGTCAGAAAGAAACGTTTCCGTTATTAATCAATAATGAATCTTTTTTTGATTTTTCCCTGGATACATAATTTTTCAAAAGTTTAAAAATTTTTATCCATATTTTAAAACGGATACGTTTTATGTTCCAACATAGAAAAATCGTATAAAAATATTTGATTTTCTATGATTGAAGTTTTAAACTTCTTTTTTAAAAAATAGGGATTATTTAATTTGTAAAAATAAGAACTAAATTAAATTGCCTCTGACCTTTATGTGTGATACAAGTAAAACAAAAAGTGGTTAGCTCAAAACCTGTAAAATGTCTTTTGGACAATTTGAAATCACAATACTTTACAAAAATCAACAGCTTAAAAACTTACGACTTTTCAACCTTATACACAACGATTCCCCACGACAAATTAAAATCCAGGCTTTTTGATATCATTGACAGCTGCTTCTTCAACAAAAATGGAACTCGTAAATTTACTTACCTCGTCATTGGTCATTTGAAAAATTATTTTGTTAAAACAAATTCTGATTGCACACATAAGTACTCTTAAGTTGACATCAAGAAGATGCTTGAGTTTCTGATTGACAATATCTATGTGGTTTTCGGAAACCAGGTATTCAAACAATCTATTGGAATTCCCATGGGTACAAATTGCGTTCCGTTATTAGCAGACTTATTTTTATATTCATATGAAGCAGAATTTATACAAAATCTTATGCGTGAAAAGAAGAAAACACTTGCTGTGGCCTTCAACTCGACATTTAGATATATCGACGATGTATTGGCAATTAATAATGATAATTTCCATTCCTACGTCGATACGATATATCCTGGTGAGCTTGAAATAAAAGATACCACAGAGTCCGACACATCTTTTTCATATAAGATACACTGATATTTTACTTCAATAAGACGTAAATGGTAATCTAACAACCAAACTATATGATAAACGTTATGACTTTAAGTTTTCTATCGTCAACTTCCCTTACTTATGCAGCAAAATACCTTCATCACCTGCATACGGAGTATTTATATCTCAGTTGATTCGATACGCAAGAGTGTGCTCTACGTATGAACAATTTCTTAAACGAGGTAAATTATTAACAAGCAAGTTGATGAAAGAAGAATATCGGCAGTCTCATTTGAAGTCATCATTTCGTAAAAAATTCTATGGTCGATACAATGACCTTGTCAGCAAATACAATTTATCATTGAGTCAAATGCTGACTGACGTTTTTCATACCAATTGCTGGTCCATTATTTATACACTGAATTGACGACGGATTTTTTCCGTTATTTCCTGATCATGACAACGAGCACACGGCGGGTGGGACCGGTCGGCAGGGGATGCTCACTCCTCCATGGCACCTGATCCCACCTCTGATGTTTCAGAGGTCCGTGTTTGCTCTGCTCTTATTTTGTATATTGTTTAATGGACGTTGAGATTGAATACTGTTCGTTATCTCCATATCCTTCTTTTGTCGTAATTGCTAGTGTTAACAAAATAGGGATTGTAGCATAAAACATGATTAACTAAAAACAATAATAATAATAAGTCCCATCTTTCCAAAAAAGGCACATGTAGTGTCGTTTTCCCCGTTCTATTATGTACATAAAAATACATACGGTGATTTTAGGAGTTTTTCACCAATAGAAAAACAGTTGTTACTTTACATGATATACTTATGCCCCCGTAAACGAAATTTCCGGGTTTATGCCCCCGTAAACGAGGTTCCTGGGGTGTATAGCATTTTATTTGTCCGCTTGTCTGTTTGTATATTTGTTTGCAAAACTTGAACCTTGCCCATGCCCATGACTGGGTAAGACTACGGCTTTCATATTTCACAAGTGTATTTTTTTGACAAGACCTTTTTGTGTACAATCAATTTTGACCTTTTAATATTGACCTTGGAGTTCGACATACTTTTACACAAGGAGAATATGGAGATATTATCTAACAGTATTCAATATCAAAGTCCATAAAACAATACAAAATATAAAGGAGCAGAGCAAACACGAACCTCCGAAACATCAGATATGGAATCAGGTGCCATAGAGGAAAGAGAATCCCCTGCTGATCGGTCACATCTGCCATGTTCTCCTTGTCATGACTGGGAAATAACAGGAAAATCCTCCGCAAACTCGAGGCACAAATAACGGACTAACAAAAAGCACGAAAAACATTAGTCAGCATTTGTTTCAATATGATAAGTTGGATTTGCTGACAATGTCATTGTGTCAACCATAGAATTAACGAAATGTTGACTTCAAATGAGACTGCCGATATTCTTCTTATTTATTTCATTAAATTGCTTGTCAATAATTTACTTCGTTTTAGAAATGTTCATATTTAGAGCATGCTCTTGCGTATAGAATCAACCGAGATATATACACTCCGTTTGCAGGTGATCATGATGAAGGTAAATCCCTGCATAACCAAGGAAATTTGACGATAGAAAGGTTTGTCATCACATTTATCATTAAGTCTAGTTGTTACATTACCATTAACGTCTTTTTTCAAGTAAATTTTTTTCAAGTAAAATATCCATGGGTGAGACAGATGTGTCAGACTCTGTGTTATCTTTCATCTCAAGCTAGCTCACAAGGATATATCGTATCGACGTAGGAATGAAAATTACCATTGTTGAAGGCCACAGCAAGTATTTTCTTCTTTTCACGCATTAGACTTCGCACAAATTCTGTTTCAAGTGAATGTAAAAATAGATTTACTTATAACGGAGCGCAATTGGTACCCATGGGAATTCCAATTTATTGTCGGAATATCTGGTCTTCAAAAAAACCAGATATTGTCGATGAGTAACTCAAGCATTTCTTTCACGTCAACTTCAGAGTATTTGTGTGTGCAATGTGTTTTAAATGTGTGTGCAAATGACCAATGACCAATGTAAATTTACAAGTTCCCTTTTATTAAAAAAGTAGCTGTCATTGAAATCAAAAATCCTGGTTCACACCACTTTTTGAATATATTGTTGCGCAATACACTAAGAGTTTTTCCTTCTCTTCTGTCAATACTTTAGTGCGGAGTACAAAAGAAATTTGAATGAACATTTACTGGAATCCGCAATGTGTCTGTTTGGAATCCAATATATATCGGGTAATTCAAATTTATTTTTGCTCTATGTAATATGAAAAAAATATTTAAAACTGACCTAAAATTTAGAAAGGAAAGTATGAGTATTAAGTAGGATTACCACTTGTAGAATTAAATCTTAAGGTTCTTCTGAAATACAATTAATGAGACTTACAAACAAAGACAATGTTGTTACCTGCTTTGTCGACAAGGACCAGTACGTATTGATCATATAATCAATATAATTTTTTGACTTCTGGATTATTGAACACAGAATGAATGATTGTTTTCATATTACCCCCTCAATCTTTGAATACACGGCGTTAACATGGATATGATACATTTAATTCATTGTGAAAAAAATCAACAATTCCACACTTTTACTTTAACATTAACTTTTGGACGGTATGTGCTATAAATTTATTTTGAAGTAAGGGCATGGCAACTAAGAGTTCATTAATGCATTTGCACAGGTTACCAGTGTCTATAAAATCCCAGAAGAAAGTGGATGTAACAGCAACCATTGGTCACGTTTCTGTGGGCTAGAAAGTGTTGAAAAGAGATTTTTGAGTTTTTATTTTAATTTATAGATATCTCTGAAGGTTGAACTATTTTTCACTCAGGTGTAAATTTTTGCCAGTTTTGGAGAAATTTGTAATATGATCATAAGAACTTCTTTGATGTGTATTGTATTTCCTGTATATAAAGGAAAAAGTATAGTAATATATAAGGTACATGTAGTTAAAAAGTATGTATTTTAAAGCAGAATAAATGCATACAGATGTATATGTAAGTTTAAAGGTAAGAGCCAAGGGAATTGAATTTATATAGTTAAACAATGTTGCTTTCGATGTTTCGGAGGTCCGTGTTTGCTCTGCTCCTATTTTGTATCGTTTTATGGACTTTGATATTGAATACTGTTCGGTATCTCCATATCCCTTTTTCTTGCTTCTGTGCTTTTTTTTTCTTGCAAGAATTTTCAAAGATTATAGTTATTAGAAACGTATCATGCCATTTTCGGAATAAAACCTTTGAATGAAAAAAAAACCCAAAATATATAATCGTTAATTATATTCTTCATTGGGATTCTGCAAGGAAAAAATATACCCATACCAGATACATGCATTGGTTCTAATGCTACGTTTAAGATATGCAATTGAATATAAGTTGGAAAGGATAAGATTACATAAAACAAATCCCCCCTACTTGGATTTGAAAGTATGAAAAAATCAGGAGACAGTCATATACAAGGTTTAATTGTTAAAATATAGGGGGCTCAAATTTCTATGAGGGTCATTTTTCAACGTGTGTGAAGTCGTAGAATTAATGGTTTGGAATGTTTTTCTACAGTCGAAAAATGACCCTACTTGTCGTAGAATATTGACCGGGGGGTCATTTTTCTACGTAGAAAAATGACCCCCCGGTCAATATTCTACGGGGGTCACTTTTCGTCGTTACACCGGACGTGCATTCAGTGCAGTGCTCGGTATGAAAAACACATAGATGTATATGTACAATAAACCAAAACAAAAATTACAATCTTGTTGTTTATCTGTTTATATCATATATATATTACAATATTATCATTTATATTATATATGTCAACACATTCATTCAAATATAGATATAATCAAAACACGATCATGTTCTGTGGAGCATTGGCTTAGAATGCTCCAACACCTCACAAATAACTGCTTTCTCATTGGCCTTGCTAATTTCGCGCAGCACTCCGAGTAAACAAGAAGTATATAAATACGAAGCCTTGCGCGGCAATCTGATTTGCTGAAAATAGCTAAGGCCTTGACAAAATTTATGGACGCGGTAAAACTGGGTCACTGGAAGAACCGGGTTTACAAATAAAGTATAAGTCACATTATCCAACGATGGGGTATACGATGAGTAACCGATGCGTTTTTTGATGAAAATGGCGTGGTTGCCGACTGGGCACCACTAGTGATCGGATGGTGATTGAGTCTTTTTTGCGAATCGGTGGGGTCATCGGTAGGAAATAATTTGTAGTTAAAATTCAGCGATGTCTCAAACGATAAATCACATCGCTTCTCATCGGTAACCCATCATTAAAACATCTTTCAAGGATCGGCCGATGTATGGCCGAGCATTATCTAATATCCGTTGAATCTGAGGTCATCGGGGAGTTTAGTGGTGGTCAACAGATAACGACCGATCATCGGTCGATGTTCGACCAAACATTGGCCTGTAGTCGACCGATGTACGAAAGATTTTACCAATGCATGAGCGATGTAACATCGGCCGATTATCCTGGAACATCGTTTTAGGATTAGCAATGCATCGCTGGGCCTTTGTTAGTCCGGCCGGCAACCACGCCATTTTTCTCATAAAATGCATTGGTTGCCCATCGTATGCACATCGCTGAATAATGTGACTGATGCTTTAAGGACAACTAGACCGATGTGGACCGATGTTTGGGCATAGTTATCACCACGGATTACTACCGATTACCACCGGTCTGCGGCTACTGGCCGGGAAATGTGACCTAGGCATTAAATTTTTGTAAAATTACAAAAAGATAAACACATTGACATCCACAAAAATACATACATGAAATTTTTAACATAAATCGCTTTATTTGAAAATAAACCTTATTTGAATTGAAATATATGGAAAGTATTCTAGCTCAAAATACATTAAACAAAACAAAATAGCAGCAGAGCAAAGGCGGACCTCTAAAACATCAGAGGTGGGATCAGGTGTCTTGGAGGAGTGAGCATCTCCTGCCGACCGGTCACACCCGCCCCGTGCTCCTTATCCTGATTTGGAAATAACTGGAAAATCCGTCGACAATCCTGTATATGTAAATAATAGCCTAAACAATTACTATGATTGATTTATTGTATATTATATTGTTTAACGTCCCTTGAGATAATATTTCAGTCATATGGAGACGCCACCACTTGCCAGTGGAGAGCAGCAAATTTTGACCTATATTCCATTCTTGTCCAGTTCCCTTAATCAATTCGATATTGTCGACATCGCAATGTAAACAATGTTGATACAATATCATGAATACATCGTCTACATTATTATTGTTTCTACATTACAACATCGTTAACGTCGTCATCACAATGTTAACAATGTTAATACGATATCTTGTTTACATCGTCTACATTGTGTTTGTTTCTACATCGTCTACGTTGACATGGCAATGTAAACAATGTTGATACGATATCGTGTTTACATCGTCTATATTGTCATTGTTTCTACATAACAAACGTCAACATCCCAATGTAATCAGTGTCGATACGATATCGCGTTTACATCGTCTACATTGTTATATTTCTACATGACGACATCGTCGACGTCGACATTGCAATGTAAACAATGTTGAAACGATATCGCATTTACATTGTCTACATTGCTTTTATTTTATACATTGTATATTGACAACACAATGTAATTTATTTTAAACTCGATATAGGCCAACACAGATACTAAGTACATAAACAAAAATTTATAAAAATTAATGCAATGTTCACTCAATTACCAACCAACAACGACGATGTGAACAATTTATACAAGATTTTGAAAAAAGGCGATCTTGACACGTTGTCGACTCGATATCGACCAACATTGCGATGTCGACGATGTGAACGATGGAAACAATAAAAATAAGAAGGGCAATGTTGACACGATGTTGACTCGATATCGACCAACATAACGATGTCGACGATGTGAACGATGTAAACAGCAGAGAAATAAATCAATGTTGACACGATGTCGACTCGATATCGACCCACATTGCGATGTCCACGATGTGAACAATGTAAACATCAGAAAGG